>NC_051086.1:103824963-103906143 GCF_004664715.2 Peromyscus leucopus
ATAAAAAAAAAACTCAGCCCAAAGCAACTTGGGGAGAAAAGGGTTTATTTCAACTTACACTTTCAAGTCACAGTCCATCACTGAGGGAAGTCAGAGTGGGAACTCAAGCATGAACTGAAGCAAAATCATGGAGAAATGCTGCTTACTGGCTCATTCAGCTAGCTCTTACACAGTCCAGGCCCACCTGCCTAGGGACAGTGCTGCCCACAGTGGGCTGGACCCTCTCACCTCAATAATCAATCAAGACAGTCTCTCACAGACATGGCCACAGGTCAATCTGATCGAAGCAATTCTTCTGTTGAAGCTCCCTCTTTCCAGGTGACACTACATTGTGTCAGGTTGACAATAAAAACTAACCAGGACAATCTTTCTCACTAGTCAGAGAGAAAAAGAGGCCCAAGGGGTAGGGTGGAGAGCGGTAGACCCAGGGTATCCGCAGGAGCTACCTGTGCTGGTGTCTCTGCTGTCACCCCTACACTATCTTAACAACTAACCAGGGACCCACAGGGACACGAGTCCCAGTTCTTCCCACCACACACCTAGCTCCAAGCACAGTAGGCGCTCTGCATTGGTGTTGAGCTGGAACTTAAAGGGGCCACCTGAGAAGACACAAAGCTAGAGTCAGGAAGGATCTGCTGCTTTTGGAGGAGTGGTGATGGGAAATGCTGAGTCTGGGGTGCAGCCAAGGCTTCCCGAGACGCTGACTGTAGATGAACCACAGGCTGACTGCTCAACTCATGCACATTATCTATGCAGAGAGGACCTGAGGGTCTTACACATTCCAGGGCAAGTCATGGCTCCTGGCATCAGAATTTACACTCTGGGAGGGAGCCAGGCTAAGCTCATTTCAGTATGACAGAGGAGAGGTTCAGGGTTGCTATGGTCTTTAAATTTTAACCTACGAGGTGAATGGATTAAGTGAAGAGCATTGGGAGGACACAGGGAGAAGGGCCTATCTGAATCCGGAAGTCTTACCAGAACCTCAGTCTTGCTCTACTCCTTGACTTGAACTTCCAGCTTTCACAACTGTGAGAAATCTCGTTTGTGTGCTGCCTAGCCTGATGCATCTTGTCTATCAGACAGAGTGAAAAAGGACGCTGAGAAGCAACTTTGGTCTTGTGGGTTCACTAGAGTAAGTACTGTCTAAACTGGGCTTTTTGCTGTTGTTTTTTGAGACAGGGTCCCATGTAGCCCAGGCTGGCCTTGAGCCTTTGCTCCTCCTGCCTCAGATTCCAGAGTGCCAGTATTACAGGTGTGTGTACCATCATGACCAGCAGGAAGTTTTAAGAAGGCCTGTGAATGGATTACATGTGCTTCTTACAAAAAAAATGCTCTTATCCATGGAGGCCAAGGATCAACACTTGAAGCAGGGAGCCTATGAAGAAACAGATCAGTAGCCTACAGGAGGGATGATTGTGGTATACATATGCAAAGGACAGAGGGCAAGCAAACAAAGGAGCAGATTCCAGCAATATTTAGCAGGTAGAAGTCAGATTTTTGAGGAAAGATAGGGAGTATTGTGTGGGGAGATTAGGAACAAGTCACAATAAAAAACATTGATTTTAGCTTGAAAAATTAAAAATAATTTTTAAAATGGAGCTAGTGTGAGACAAGATGGAAAGCAAAAGGTCTAGGAAGGCTGAGACTTCCTGCTTGGGTGACCTGTGGTGTCTATGTGCTGCAGGCCACTGAGGTGAGCAATCCAAGACCACCAGACTTAGAACTGTCCGTTTGATAGACCCCAGATTCAGGGTACTACCTTCTCGGGTGGGCACCCCAAGAACCTGGACTCTGGACCAGTTGATGCAAACAGCAAGAGGTTTATTGATGCGTCTGTACAGTCAGGCTCCTCTCCTCCCAAGAGCAAGAGTCACACCCTACTGCAGCCACATAGGTACTTTTAAAGGAAAAAAACCCACAAAAGCCATAAGATTACAATTCCCATGCAATTTCATTCCGATTGGTTCATGTCTAGGGGCTAATTTCACAAGATCATGGCCTAATCACAGGATAGGTACAATCACATCCATATGCATATTTTGCCCGGAACCTCAAGCAAGGGTATCAGGGTGGGAGTGAAGGCTACACAAAGGTTACAGTGGTCTTTCCTGGAACACTTGTAATTATCCCAGTCACAGATGAGCAACATATCTTAACAGAAATTTCCATACATTGTGGTAAGGGTGGTTGAGTAATGGCTGAGTCAGTCTGCCCTTGGAACTAGCTTTTTAGTTCTTCATTCTTCTGGGGTTTGGGGGGTGTAAGCCTGAAGGGTTAGGGTCTTTAATGTTGATCCTTCAAGAAACAGTTTTAAGAATAATGAAGACAAAAGAAAGGAAAGAGGAAGTTGTCTAAAGTAAGACTGTCTGGGGCTGGAAAGATGGCTCAGAGGTTAAGAGCACTGGCTGCTCTTCCAGAGGTCCTGAGTTCAATTCCCAGCAACCACATGGTGGCTCACAACCATCTGTAACGAGATCTGGTGCCCTCTTCTGGCCTGCAGTCATACATGCTGTATACATAATAAATAAATAAATCTTAAAAAAAAAAAAAAAAAAAAGACTGTCTGGCTAAACCAGAGGAGCAGAGATAGGAAACTGAGGATGTATAGTAAGTTATAGAAGGCCAGAGGGGGTATGAGATTTGACCATATTATGTTAATTCTTGTTGGTTTTCTTCATTTAAAAACAAAAACAAAAACAAAGCTGATGAGTCTTCACTGCAAAATGTTTGTATTGGGAATGGGGTTATGATCTTTAAAAGAAAGAGGGGACTCAAGTCCCATGTCAGACTTACTTAAAAATATAATGTATAATTAAAAATACAGGCTAATAATTAATCATCATGTCACAGCCCTCCAGGTTATAGGGTTCTATATATTTGGCTTCCTATGAAATGACAAGACTAAAGCTCTTAACTATTCAGAGTTTCATAAAAAAGTCAAAACCTGTTTCTTATATTTTTGGTTGTGAGCCTAGCCTTTAATGACTGAGCCATCTCTCCAGCCCAAAACCTGTTTCTTTTTTTTTTTTTTTTTTTTTTTTTTTTTTTTTTTTTTGGTTTTTCGAGACAGGTTTCTTGTGTAGCTTTGCGCCTTTCTGAGTCACTTGTAGCCCAGGCTGGCCTCGAACTCACAGAGATCCGCCTGGCTCTGCCTCCCGAGTGCTGGGATTAAAGGCGTGCGCCACCAACGCCCGGCTCAAAACCTGTTTCTTAAAACTGTCAACATTACATCTATGGTCTGTAAATGAAAACTGCAGTCTAACTGCTCCAATAATGCCTATGAATAGGAAAAAAAAAGCTTATAAGACAAAAGCTAAACAAATGCAGAACTTTGGGCTGCAAAAAGCAATCCTTCTTAAGAAGCCATTTCAGAAAAATATGGCTCTAACTTTATATTTGGTATAAGGAATGGTTGCCATCAGACCAAGAACAGCAGCACTGATATGGACTGTTGAATGATGATAGAAATATAAAGTTAGGCCAGGCGGCAGTGACTCACGCCTTTAATCCCAGTACTTGGGAGACAGAGGCAGGAGGATCTCTGTGAGTTCGAGGCCCACCTGGGCTACAGAGTGAGTTCCAGGAAAGGTGCAAAGCTACACAGAGAAACCCTGTCTCGAAAAAAATAAACAAACAATCAGAAAAAAAAGAAAGAAAAGAAAAGAAAAAATATAAAGTTAGATTTGTTACAACATACTGTATATATGATTCAACTCTGGTATAGAAAATGCTCTATATGATGGTAAAAATTTAAGGTTATAAAGGTCTATTTAGATTAATAAAGCTGACTTAGAGATTTACACCTAAGTACCTATGTCTTTGTCAAATGTTTAATACCAAGCTTTTAGAGAATTTAGATAAATGGGAACATATGTTTGATAAATAAAATATATATTGTATAGTGGAGTTTCTAGTCCCCTGAGAGGATCCTTTCTCCAGGGGTGGGCATTTGGGCAGGTGTCCCCTTGGCTTATCAAGGACAGTGCTGGCCGCCAGACTTCCTCAGTTCCTGCTCACAGGCCACACTCCAACTCATATGCCCCCTTTCTCCTGTTCCTATTTGGCCTTGAGGATTTTCCCCTTGTTACTATCCCTTGCCTTCTCAGGAGACAGCCTTAGCAATCTGGAGCAAACTTGTTCCATTTTCACTGACAAAATGGCTATTTTGGTTTCTTTATTGATCCCATTAACTATGATTAAAAGGTTTTATTTTGGTATGAGAAAAGCTTCAATTTAAAATCATTATTTTTAGGGCTGAACCTCACAGGTATGGAAAGAAAGTCCTGGTCTTATGAAAACTGCTAACTTAATGTAGACTATTAAGGAACACAAGTAAATAATCATTCATCTTATAAATGATCAAGTTCCTTAATTATAATTATGCTAAGTACTAATATATTAATTACAATTATAAGCCTTAGTCCCTTGTATATGTTTTTAAAATTAAGCTTAAAACAAGCAATAAAGTTTGTCTATTCAGAGACACCTAATAGATAGACAGCCCTCAAATACTCCAGAGAGCTGTAGAATATGAGATTTAAAATGTTTAATAAAAAAGTTTATTGTAACAGAGACTCCCAGCTCCTAGCAATGACTTCCAGGGTCTCCAAAGAAGATATGGAACAATGCAATGACTTCACCCCGATTTTTGATAACACTGACCACTGGGCAGGATGCCCCAATGCAACACCTGCTGCCAGGACCTGGCCCAGACTATGGACAAGCAGGACACTGGAGAATTGATTGCCCCTCTTTGCCTAGACAAAGTAAGATCTGTCTTCCCCATGTTTCTGTACCACAGGAAAAACTCTTACCTTATGGGTCTGACAGCTGAAGACTGATGCTATCCTGATACCTCTGTCTCCAATGCTGTGGAGACAACAGGAGCCTTGGGATGGCTATCTAGTATATACTGGTCTCTGTCATTTTTAAAAGATTCAGAAGCTGCCTTGTGTGTAGTTCTGTTTACTCAGATATAATAGGTATAATTTATCCTTCCCAGCTCTCTGGGAATATTGACTGACTGTAGCTTTAATAGCAATGGGCACTCAGTTTCTCAGTTCACTTTGTAAATAAAAATCAGGCCACAGACCTCACTACCCTAAAGCTACTAGGTCTTTTGATAAGAAAAGGTAATCAGGTTTGCCTTACTCACAGGCTTCATATTGAAGGATAAACATATTTTAGATATAACTTTCCACTAGGGGTATATGATAATAATAGCTGCTTATATCTCTGATAAATGATGAGATAGGAAAGAAAATGTAAAAGTCTATGCAAGTTTTGAGGATCTAAGAAAATGTTCTAAGGCATGAAAATTTAAGTTGTAAAAGTTTGAGTAGGTAATTTATGAGTTGGAGACAGTAATTTAAGATATAAAGTTTATATAATGTCTGTGGATACAAGAGTCTATGACTGAGCTATATAAAAATCTAAGGATATGAAAGCTTGAATAAATTCTAAGGGTCTCAGGAAATTATTTAAGATACAAATATAAGTTACAAAGGTATAGATTATTTTAGATATGGAAAATGCTTCAGATTTTTTCTTCTTCTATGATATTGTTATATTGAGATTTTAAAAGTTCAGAATTTATTATTGACAGAGTTCTGATAAGCTAATAGAGTAATGATTACTTACTGTTTAAGTTATAAGCTCAAGTTTTTAGATTTCTTTTCATTGTCTTCTAAATACATACTTAGAGATGCTTTTCCTCAAGCCAAAGATGTCTTTGCCCAACCTATACATGGCACTCTGATGAAGGAAAATGCACAAGCTTTTAACCCAAATCTGTTAGGACTCAAAGAATTCATGTAACTTCCAGGGAATCAAGAGAGTCATAAAACTTGGATCTACTCCCACAGGTCAAAAATACTCCAGATAAGTATAGTTTAAATTTCCCTACCTGTCTATTCCTGAGGATGATATTTCTCTCTCCTGGACTTGGGACTCTTCCCCTTCCTCAATTACTGAGACTATAGATCTAAAAGTTAAATTTGAGCTTTTTCCTCTAGTATATGTGTATCGCAACAGATTTCCACCTGGCTGACAGACACATCCAAGCACCAGCTGCTGACTACAACCTGCTCCAAACGGTTATGAACTCTGGACTTGCTGAAAGCTGATATGGACCAGTCTAGCCAATGTGGATGCTCCCTGTCTCTACAGCTGGGTCAGATAACCATATGCTTCTGATGAATGCACCCTTGTCCAGCCTTTGACTAGCCTTTTATCCTTCCTGGGCCCTGACAACGATACCCCAAGGTCAGCTGGAAGTAGTTACAAAAGAGAATACATCATCCCATGTCCCCTGCCCTTAATAGGCTAGAATGCTAAGTCAAAAAGAAACTCCCTATACCCTAGGACTGACCCCATTTAAGATCATGTACGTCAAGCCACCATCCATTCTGTCTAAACTCAGGGCAGAACTACTAGCTGAATTTGATGACCAAGGATTTCTCTCCTCCTCACAAGTTCTGTCTTAGGTACAGAAACAACTTTTGCCTCAGCTGCATGCAGTCTATGAGAAGGCACCACCTCATGGGTCCCACAGTTCTGGCTAGGGGACCTGGACCTGATGATCATCAAGAGGCACATGAAAGAGACCTAGGAGCCTGGTTTGAAGGGGCCTTTCGCTGTCATCCTGACAATGCCAACAGCTGTCAAAATAGATGGACCCTGTACCACCTACCATTTTTCTGGCTGGAGGACCATGGGAGACTCTTACCAGATCAGCAAGCCTCTCTTTTGGCCATTTTCCTGCAACTGAGGACTCGCTTGTCTCTCTCCATTGTGGTGCTGTGTCTTTCAGGCTCTAAGACTCTCTGGCCTAAGCCCTCCACAGCCCATAGCCTTTGTGACCACAATGGTCCATTGGCTATCTTGCACCGTTCATTCTCACTGACTCTCTGTGACACTGGAGGTCAGTCTCATTTTGCACCACGTGTCTTTTGGACTTTAAGCCCTTTGGCCCCTGTCCCTGTGTGACAGCATATGGAGATGGCTTGTGTCTCACTCAGGCTCCTAGCCCATCAGTCCCTACTTTTTGGAAGACAGTTCACTGAGAAGCTTGTGCCTTCTTGTCAGTCCTCGCTGAATTTCTGGGATGCTAGAGAAGCCCTTGGACCTTCTCTACTTCACTCACGGAAAATGTGCCTAACTCCATAAGGACTTAACCTATCTGTTTTTGCAGTCAAACTTGGTCCCATATACCAATCAAAATAGCTGCTCACCAGCACTCTATATCTGGTACTTTACAGGACCTTTGCAACTTCTGCCAGCAATCCAATAAATGGAAGTGGGTACGCTACTTTCAAATTCTCTCTTACTAGGTCTCTATATCCCATCGGCTACACTGCTACTTCTCCATCTTTCTTTCACGAAGTCTGTTTTCTATGTGTGAATGGAAATGTCTGCTTGATATGGCCATCTATATTTCTTTCTGGCACCATCTTAAATAAGGGCAACAACATGTTCTAGCTGCCATCTTTACAAAGTGCAGCATGGGCAGGGTACCCAGTACTCAGGCTGTCAGTATAGAAGGAGGTTAGGGAATCACCTCCTGCCACTCTATTGTTTTACGGACTGAGGAAAAGTCCTCTGGACTTGGCCTGGCGTTCCCCAGATGCCTCTCTCAGACTCCATCTGTCTTGGTAGGGCAGAAGTCCAGTCAAGGCCTGCTGTTCATTCCTCCACAGCTGCTCATGTGGGCAGGGCCCAGAGGTGTATACGCTCCCCTCTGGGGCATCAGCTGAACCACATGTAAGCGATATCATTATATTAAGATTTCAAAGTTCAGATTTTAACATTAATACAATTCTGGTACCTGTTGGGTCACAAGCTCAGGATTTTAAATTTTCCTTGGCTCTGATCTGATTAAAACTAATCATCTCTAGAGCCCATTCCTAACCCCACCTATTTTACAAGCCTATTTTGCACATTCATTGTTCCCACCTGACCTCCAGAGAAATAGCAGATGCCATGGCTTCTATACTTCTGATTTGGTGTGCCATCCCCCTCCCCCAAGCTCCTGGAACACCACTGCTGCAGCCTGCCTCCTCGGCTCCCTCAAGGAACGTTCCTGAGATCTTCTCTAGTGCGTGACTCCCAGTTCCCCCTCCCCACTTGGCCCCTTGCCAGCTTGAAGTAAACTCGAGAATTCAGCGCCCTGTTCCCCCACTTGCTCCCATAACTCACCTCTTTTTATAATAATCAAAACGGAGGAATGTTAATATTCTGACCTGCCCCTTGAAATCCCACCCCTTGGCACTGCGCTGTGTAAAATGTAAAAGCCAGGCAGTGGTGGCACATGCCTTTAATCCCAGCACTCGGGAGGCAGAGGCAGGTGGATCTCTGTGAGTTCGAGGCCAGCCTGGGCTACCAAGTGAGTTCCAGGAAAGGCGCAAAGCTACACAGAGAAACCCTGTCTCGAAAAACCAAGAAAATAAAAAAATAAATAAATAAATAAAAGCCTCATTCTAAGGAAAACCTCCTATCTCTGTCTCCCTCTTTCTGTCTTTCTGCCTCTTCATCTCTCTATTATACTAAACTCTCCATGTGGTTGCAGCATCTGAGCTGTGTATCACTGACTGCCACCATGTCCACATGGCATCTATCTGCCTAGCCTGCTGCTGCATCTGCCCAGCATGTTTCCCTGCATGAGTGGGCTACCCTCAGGGGTGCCCCTGCATAACCATTCATGACACCCCCTCCCTTTCCTCCTCCCTCTCCTGCTTGCCCAATGCAGGTGCTGTAGCTCTGAAGGGGAAGGTATCCTGAATTCTGGCCTTTCAGGAGCCAAGGAACACCACAAAGTCACACCACACAACAAACCCCACACAAGAGATTTATTGGGAGGGGAAACCCAGGAGGGCAGCTGCCTCTGCTCCAGTGAGAAGCAGCAAGAAATGAGCAGAAGACAGGGCTTATTTGGGGTTGGGGGCTTTCCAGGGTGGCATGGTCTTGGGACAAGGTCAGGGATTGGTGGGATTTTGTGGCCTAATCTTAGGCTTTTTTTGTAGGGAGGGGCCTGGACACTGTCTCCCCTAGAGGGGCTGGAATGGCTGTCAGAGAAGTCTAGAAAGTGGGACCCGGCCTTTGGAGCTCCTCAGGCACCTCCTCTCTAGGGGTCAGGCCAGAATAGTCTAGCGATGGAGCCTGGACTCCAGAGGTCTGCAGAGGCAGGGTGTACAGGGAGTCTCTGAGAGCAGCACAGGAGGCTGTCCTGCAGCCAGAGTTGGCGTAAATATCCAACACAGACCAGGGTGGTAGAGTGGAAATATATAAAGGAGATTCAGAACTTACCATCAAGAGTGAGGGCAAGCAGGCAAAAAGCAAAAGCTTCCTTCCTCCATGTCCTTTTATATAGGATGTCACCAGAAGGTGTGGTCCAGATTTATGGTTGGGTCTCTGGACCTTGGATAATTCAATCAAGGAAATCCCTCACAGGTGTGCCCAGCTATTTGGGATTTTGATTCCAGATATAGTCAAGTTGACAACCAAGATTAGCCACCACAGGGAGTCAACCCAAAACAAACCCAAAATTGGCCAATGTCTGACGATTTGGTGAAGAACTGTAGTTTTTATATTCCTAAGTGCACTTGTCTGCCCTTTAGTTCCCCACTGGATGGGCACTTAAGGAGGTATAATCTTCCTGTGTCTAGTGTAGTCTCTTCCCCCAAATGACCATTTTGTCAGTTCAGGACACAGAGCCTTATCTAAAGTATGTCCTTCCCTCTCTATGACATGAACTCAGCAGACTAATTTTTTTAACATTTTATTTTTATTCACGTGAGTCTGTGTCATGAGTACAGGTACCTGTGGAGGCCAGAGGAGTTAGATCTGGAGCTGGAGTTAGGGAGACTGTGAGCCTCCTGGCATGTGTGTTAGGAATTGAGTGTGGGTCCTGGAAACAGCAGTACACATTTTAATCACTGAACCATCTCTCCAGCTCTAGACCACAGTTTTGTTTTTACCTTAAGACAAGTTAAGAGAGCCTAGGCAAGCAGGTGCCGGCTGAAGGGCTGGGCTTGGAGCCTCTTGCTTCTGTATGCTCTGGTCAACTTGAGCGAAGCTAAGGCACTTCCTTTGGAAGTAGATAGTTCCTATGTTTTCTTAGACAAGCGTTTCCCCAGTGCTCCTTCCTTTTGCACTGTGGTAAATGCTGGCATTGAGTTGGGAGCCACAAGATGGGAGAGCGTGTGTGATTGTGCTGTGCTGGTGTGGGGGAAAAGCAGTAAATATGGGAAGAGGACTTTGACTGGAGGTGGACGGCCTGTGTGGAGTGATACTTAGACCTGCAGTTGCCCTACTCCTCCCTGCACTGTGGCATTCAGTGGTTCCTGGGGGATGGACTGTCGCTTTCTTCAGGGGTGTGGCCGTGTTTCAGTAAATAACCTCCCACCCAGGCTCAGGCAAGCAGCTCTAATGAGGCTCAGTGGGCCACATACAAAAGACACCGGCAAGAAGGGGGGACTTGGGAAGACTGGTTTCGGTAGGGAGAAGGGGATGAGAGAGGGTCGTGGGGGGACGGAATGACTGGAGTTCATCAGACGGGGAAAAGGTCAAAGAGAATGCGAGTATGAATGTGGCAGGCAGAGGGAACAACAGGTCTAAACGTCCCAAGGCAGGAGTGCAGGGGGGTTGAAGGCAGCAACTAATGTTGGGGAACACTAGGAGAATTCAGAAGTGTACGCCCAAGTCATGGAGTCTGAAGATACATTTCCCGAGGAAAATATGAAAGACTACACTAGACCAAACTAGAGTTTGTGGTTTGGGAAAGGCTTCCTGTAACAACCGACAGGACCTTGAAAGGCAGCAGGTTTTCAGCAGGGAGAGAAAGTCCCGTTCACTGAGCACCAGGCATGGCGCTGGTATTTATCTACCCTGTGTTATCTTACCACAGACGTGGGAGGCATTTTGCAGAAGAGGAGACTGCAGTTTGAAGAGGTCCAGTGGCTGGCCTGTCGTCATCGAGCTGGAGAGTCAGCACCCATACTCAGGTCTGCTGCCAGCCTGGCTTTGTTAAGAGTGGTCAGGTAGAGTTTGGTGTTTGGGAGCCGCTCGTGCCAGTGGTAATGGGGCAGACTCTGTGGGTCCTGAGGAAGTTATGGCTGAGGTGTTGGTTGAAAGGGGCACTGATGGGTATGTCTGTGTGGGAAGGGAAGCACCTCAGAAGAGCTCCCAAGCCAGGGGGCCCGAGAAAGGACTGCACCTGCCCCTCCCCACTCCTGCCCAGATGAAACACTGGTGTGCTTTACCAGGGGCCACTAGAGAGGGTGTGCATGGCTGGAGTTGCTGTCGGAAAAGGCGCTTTGCCCGTGCTCCGTTTCTAGTTGTGTGGATCCTGAATGCTTGCGCCCAGGTTTACTTAGCAAGCGAAGGGAACAGAGAAGTGCAGAATGCAATGCAGATGCTCGTCTCTGCAGGCTTGGTATTGGCACAGGGCCTTGGGGTTTCTCCTTCTGCCCACTGAGCACCTCTCCAGGCTCAGTTAGTTCTGCAGCCCGATGTTTAACACTTTATCCATCTGTTGTGGAGCTCTTTCCTCCTAACTGAAACACTGGTTCCTGAAGGGCAGTGGGAGGCTCAGGAGAAACCCACTGGGCTCTGAAGCCCACACAGTCCCAAGGCTTAGTGGACTTGTCCCGGAGTTACATAAGTAGTGAGCAATGTTGGGGGAGGAGAGACTTATGGAGGCACCTGTAAATTGGTCAGGGAGCCCCGGGGTGCAGCTTTGATAACTTGTTACCCAAGCAGGGATGTGGCCTTTGAGTCACCCATACACCTGTACCCAAGCTACACTTGTTTGGAGTCATTTCTATGGTCTTTTCACAATGTGTAAACACTGGCTGTTCTTACATCACTGCAAGTGGTGGTGAGTGCCAGGAAGAGGATTAGTCCAGAGGGATCAGGGGACCCAGAGTGGATTGTAACACCAAGAGGCAACACTGTCAGCCAGAAAGGCAGCGCAGTACCAGGTGGGCTCGTTTCCAGCCTTCTCTCGAACTGCTTGGTACTCAGCCTTGGCTGAGACTCAAGAAAGGGCCAGATATGTGTACTCAGGGAAGTGAAGACCACATTGAATGCTCATTGGACAGCTACACAGTCAGTAACTCTCTACAGCATTCCCCAAATACCTTTCTTTTTAACAGTGCTAAGCAACTGAACTTTACCCTGAGTCATAGTCCCAGCACCCAAATACCTCTGACCAAAGCTTACACTAGCACACTTTCATTTGAACTCTCATGATATGAGATGTGGAAAGTGCTTTGGACATCAGTCTACCATGCTTTATTGCTGATTGTCACCTTTCCCATTTGCCATGCTGCGGAGAAAACACAGGACATTGCATAGGGTGGGCAAGTACTCTAGCACCTACCTATAGTCACTGCTCTCCAATTTATTCATTGTTCTATGCTCCTAGTCCAGTGTTCTTGTCGTGGAACATTATTTTAAGATTTGTTACATTTGTTTATGCTGTGGAACATTTATTTAATGATGCAAACAAAGATGTATTACATTCTTTTATGTTGCATTTGCTTAACTCTGTGAAGCCTGTCTAAAACAACTGATGGTCTAATAAAGAGCTGAATGGCCAATAGCAAGGCAGGAGAAAGGACTGGTGTGGTTGGCAGGCAGAGAGAATAAATAGGAGGATAAATCTGGGAGAAAAAAAGAAAGGATCAAGAGAAAAGGAGGAGAACACCAGGGGCCAGCCATCCAGCTACACAGCAAGCCACAGAGTAAGAAGTAAAGAAAGGTACACAGAAATAAAGAAGGTAAAAGCCCAGAGGCAAAAAGTAGATGGGATAATTTAAAGTTAAGAAAAGCTGGCTAGAAATAAGCCAAGCTAAGGCTGGTCATTTATAATTAAGAATAAGCCTCCATGTGTGATTCATTTGGGAGCTAGCTTGTGGGCCCCCGAAAGAGTAAAGAGCCAAAGAGTTAAAACAACCAACTGTCCTTCCCATTCAGTGTTTGGCTTTATTTCCTTGTAATTTGGCAGTGACTTATGGTTGGGTTGACATTAGCTCTTGTTCATGTGGCCTTACAGCTTGTACAAACACCTTGGGTTTCCATGGGTTAGTGTGGGTGGCCATTTTCAGTGTGGCAATTTTCATACAGCTTGGAAACAAAGAAATATGTGTGCAGTACTCAAAACTTAAGGGACTAGAAGAACAAATGCATGTATTCTTTCTGCACATAGATAGTAGAACAGAAAAAATGCACCACCCCTGTGTTCTCTTTATGCAGTCAAGTGGTGGCCATGAAACATGAGGTAAGAGGCTGGCAGCCTTAAGAGGATCAGTGTTGGTCAGGAGCTGACTGTGATTCTCTTTGTTTCTTCTGAAATGTACAAGAGGCAGTTGATTACCAATTTTCTATAGCCATGCCCGAGGAAGTTTTGGAACAGGCACATGTTCCAGAAATAGCATGGCTCTCAAAAAGTCATCAGCTTGTGTGGTGTGTCTAAGCTTTGAATCCAGTGCAGCGTCCACACTTTCCTTCACACAAAGGCCACAGCCTGTGTTGGGATCTGTTAATGGAGGAGGGGAAGACCTTCCTTTCCAGCCATGTTTGAAGACTGAGATGCTCTACCTCGCTTGCCGGTCCTGCTTTCGTGTGGCAGCAGCTTTCCACACTGAGATGCAGCTGGACATGAGGATCTCTTCTGGGAACTGGGATTCCACTTCTGGAAGGACATCGCTCTCTTTAGTCTCCATGTAACTTACTAGAGTGTCCTTGAGGCTGTGAAACCAAGGGACAAGAGAGAGTTCTGTGACATCACAGCCCATCCAGTGGACCAACATACCAGCCAAGACCAGACATGCTGAGAATCTTAGTTAGGCCAAGAGCTAAACTCCTGTACTGGTGTGGAAGCCCAGGGCCGACCCTCCTGTGGAGGGAGCTGGCCTCACAGCAGAGCTAGATGGCTCTTGGCATGGCTAATGTGAATAGTGGGGCCATGTGGAAAAATCAAGCCTCACCATTGTATTCTCTTACTCTTATAGTAAGAGACTGCAAATTCTAGAAAGGAGAACAGGGCTAGTATTTTAAGTCTAGGCCAGTAGAGACTTTTCATCTAAGTTTAGAGAATACAGATGTACATAGGCATACGCCATATAATATTCTGGAAGGAAAGAGAAAATATAAAATGATGACTGAGGAAAGCTGGCGTTTGAATGTTTAGAGGAACAGGCAGCATATGCCTATCACCCCAGCTTTTAGAAGGGAGACTGAGTTCTTTGCCTGCTTGGGCTGCAAGACCTTGTCTCAAAAAGCAGAAAGACAGGAGAAAGGTCACAGTTCAGTCCTTGCCTCACACCACACATAACTGGCCAATAAAACAAACGTGTGGTGTAGCAGCAGAAAACATGAGGCTGTTTTATATCCTGGGCATGATGAGGCAGACTCTTGCTTGTGTGTTTCCCTATAGATACTTTATAAGAAAAATCAACAGATTTCACTTGATAAACTTAAAGCTTGAGATCATTTATATAATGCTGACAAAAGGTTCATTTCTGTTCTATACAAAGAACTTTTCAAACCATTATGAGATAAACAGCCAGGGCTGGAGAGATGCCTTAGTGATTTTAAGCACTGGCTGTTCTATCAGAGAGCCCAGGTTTGATTCTCAGCACCCACATGGTGGCTCACACCATCTCTCTAACTCCAGTTCCAGGTGATCAGAATCCTTCTGACCACCCAGGGAATCAGGCATTAAAGTGGTGCACAGGCTTATATGCAGGGAAAACACACAAACACATGTAATAAAAGTTTGAAAAGAGATAAACAGTGCCCAAATTAAGCAAAAACAATAGAGAACATCATTCACGAATGACTGATGAGTGTAAAATGTGCCCAGCCATTAAGTGCCTCCACAGTAGGGATGTGCACATGAAAAGGAGAAGCTGGTGTTGGAGCGTTAGATCGACATACTTGGAAGAGACGGCTAATCGTGTTCTGTAGACTTTTCACACCACTGTGGCTTTTAATTAACTTTACAGTGAACACTGGTTTGACATAGTAAGTCTACTTGTTATAAGGAGAATGTATGAGTTTGTTTGTAGTTTTCATGTATCTGCTTCTAACTCCTGAGAACCAGGATTACTGGTGTGTGTTACCATGGCCATCTCTGCAGCACTGAGGAAGGAATCCAGGGCTCTGTGCATGCTAGGCAAACACTCTACCAATGAGCTACATCCCCAGCCTTCCTTCCTGTTTGCCTGCCCTTCCTGTGTGTGGTATGTACATGTTTGTGCATGTGTATCCAGAGGCCAGAGGACAGCATTGTGTATCTTACTCTATCACTTCCCACTTTCTCTTTGAGACAGGATCTCTTACTGAACATGGAACTTACTTTTTTGCCAGCTGGCCAGCAAGTTCCCAGGACCTGCCTGTCTTCCTCTACCACACCCCTGGTGCTGGGGATATAGGCATATGTCGTCATACCCACACTTTGAGTGGGTGCCAGGGATCTAAACACAAGTCCCCATGCTTGTACAACCAGCAAACCTGCTGGGCCATTTCCCTAACCTCCGACCATCAAATAGAAAACTCAAGAAATTAAAACCAACGAAGCCTGGAGTGGTGGCACACGCTTTAATCCCAGCACTCAGGAGGCAGAGGAAGATGGATCCCTGAGTTGAGACTAGCCTGGTCTGTAGAATTTAGAGTTCCAGGACAGCCAGAGCTACACAGAGAAATCCTGTCTTGACAAACTGAAAACCAAAACCACAGGAACAAAAATACCAAATGCATGGACAATGAGCAGAAAAGGGGTCTTGGGTAAGTTAGGACTAGCTTCAAGTCCAGGGGAAGCCACTGGACAGCTGAGCATTCTGCCAGCAGCATACAAGGCCATACCTCCATCTGGGGTTGAAGCTGCTTTCAGCCTTGGGGCCTCTGAGTTTCAGCACAATCATCTCATGGAGCTCCAGGAGGAAGGCGTCCAGGCCTGCCTCATTCAGAAATGTGCGGAGGAGCCTGGCATGCTGTGGACTGAGGTCCTCTTTGTACTTCACATCAATTTCCCGAAACACCTCCTGAAGCGAAGGACCAACAAGTGGACATTAAGACCTGGGGGACCTGGGTGCTTCCTGCTCCCTCCACAGTGGAAAGCAAGTGAAACTCACTTTCTTCAGCCGCAGCTGCTGTTCTGACTTATGTGCAGATAGGAACTGCCAGAGGGCAATGACATGTCTGAGCTGACATCTGTCTAAGACCTGAAAGAGACACACAACCTCAGTGGAAGGCACAAGTCCCACATGTGTCACCCATGTGTCACACCATAGGCACATCCTCCCCCCCATTTCTGTCTTGAGCACATTCTGTTCCCCTTGTTGTGGGACAGTCTTCTCCACAAGTTCACCTGGCCCATCCTTAACAGTCTCCTCATTCTGCAGCAACAGTCATGACATCACACACTGCAGACCTGCAGTGCTCACAGATGGTGAGCTCAGCCCAGATGGTCAGCATGGACCATGCGTTAGTTACTCTGCTGTCTCAAGTGTGATGTGTGCATGGTGGACCGATTGTGTGAGGAATGCTCTTGATTTTTCTCTTTTCCGGGGTTCCTACATTGATACATGGTGGAATTAGGTAGGAAGCCATGCCGATTTCCCATGTAATACTTTTCAACAGACACCCCTCCCCGTTCTGAGACATGGTCTTGCTTAGTACCCTACTATGGCTTGGAACGCACTCTGTAGCCCAGGCTTACCTTGAACTTGCAATCTTCCCGCCTCATCCTCCAGAGTACTGGGATGACTGGTATATACCACCAGGCTCAGCACTAGCACTTACCTTTGAAATCAGAGCTGTCTGATCACCCATCTGTAGGTTATCTTGAATGTACACATTCAGGTCCATGCCAGGATCCCCGCCAGCTGTGCTCAGGAAACGCAGGGTGACTTCTATGATAGACAGAGCTTCACAGGCATCACTGTAGGACTGCAGCTGTCCACGGATGGCACTGATGGCTGAGTTGGTGAGTGGGTTCTGGGAGCAAAATGCAAGGTTAGGGTTATGGTTGGGCTTCTTGTTTCTCATCAGGAGAGAAGAGCTTAGCCTTGTCGTTGCTCAAGCTAGAGCTGGGACAGGCTCTCCAGAAAGCACACAGCCAACTCTCAGTGTACACTACATGCAGGCAGCCCTCCAGACTCCACAGAAATAGAGACAAACTCAGGGAACCTCAAAACAGCCCTATAGCCAGGCAGTGCTGGCGCACGCCTTTAGTCCCAGCATTCAGAAAGGAGAGGCAGGTGGATCTCTGTGAGTTCGAGCCCAACCTGGTCTACAGAGCTAGTTCCAACACAGCCAGGACTGCACAAAGAAACCCTGTCTTGAAAAAAAAACCCAATAAAACAAAACAAAAACAACCATAGGAGGAGACATAGCTATTCGGCTCTTTCTCAGACTTGCTAGGAAAGAGCAGGGACACATTGAAGTTCTCTGGCTGTTTAGCCTCAGCGTACACAACTGTGATATGTTATTAAGAAACCTGCTCATCAGTGTGTTTAAACTGAACAAGAAAGTTTGTTGAACTGCTGCCCTGTTTCCCTGTGTAGACAGCCTGGGCTTACAGGAGTCCTGGGTTCTTCAAACACTGAGATGCCAGAGCTCACAGTAGACACAGGATGAGGCTGGAGCTATCTGTAGTGGATAAAGGGCTATCAAGTGCACCTGTGCCATTTTGTTCTTGATGCTCAAGAAGAGATGCTCGTAGTCCCAGTCACGTCTGTACACCAGGGTGGGTATGCCCTAAATCGAGAAAGAGACGTTCTTAGAGGTGAAATGCACAGTGGGCCCTCAGCTACTCACGGCCTTCCTGGGAAAGGCAGCATTGCTGTGGGATGTCTGCTGAAGACACTGTCTTTGGAAACAGTGACACACAGGTGCCAGCCCTGCTACCGTGGCTCCAAAGACACCGCCTGAGAGAACACTGCACTCCACTGCATACGCACGGGGTCCCGGGAGGACAGGTGGAGGGGGACAGCTCATTCTTCAGTAACTGTTCAGTGTAGACCTCAGACAACAGGGCTCTCAGAGTGAATCAGAAATAGCTCTAGGCGCCAACAGCCTAACTGGAGGCTATGCGATCAACTTGTGGATGTCTCTGGGAATAAGTAAACCTACATGTAATGTATCTGACTGGACTGGAAGGATCACCAGCTCTCCAGATGAGAGAACAGAGATGTGGCTCTGCCATTGTGTGCCGTGGGTGGCAGGAATCCTATGTGTAAGGGCAGACGAGTGAGTTAAGGTAATGGAAACTGAGCTGGAGCCAGGCCACAGGGCCTTTGGCGGCAGGGGAAGGGCGGCAGTAGGATGCCATGCAGGACATCCATAACAGAGATGATCCAGAGAGCAGCAGGACAATGGCCAAAGTGACAGGCTATGGCAGTTAGAGGATGAGGACACACAGAAGGCGCACTGGCCCCTGGGCATAGAATGCTGAGGACCAGGGCAACAATGGCAGAGTGGTAGAAATATATATATATATATATTATGGTAGAATATATATTAACTATGGTAGAAAAACTAAATGCTAAGTCCACTGAGACCAGAGGCTGCCTTTGGGAGACTGAGGTGCGGATTGTGGCACAAAGATCTTGAGATCACCACAGCCAGGAGACTGATGGCGCTGTGGCCATGCATGCTCTGGGTGGCAAGGAGATGATCCAGAGGGGATTGTGGGTGGTATAGTGCACACTTGTGTCCCTCAAAACATCCAAAGGGTCTCATTCCTTACAGACATACCAAGCACATAAGTAGAAGCAGGATCAGCCTACCTTGAGGGTCAGCCTGGGCTTGCCCTGGAGGAAGCGGCTGCTGATCTGCCGCTGGATCTTCTCTAGGTCAAACTCTTGTGAGGTTTCTCCACCCTGACGCACTTGGTACTGGCAGTTGGAGAGAATCAGTGGAGTCAGGTCCCGTTCCACCTCATAGCTGATGACATGCTGGTCAGTAACCTCAGAGGTATCTACAGAATAGCTGAGGGACACAGACACACAATTGCTATTGAGAGCAGACCCATGGGGACACGCCCTCTTCAGTTCCGTGGTCTGAGCAGGTGAAAGCTGTTTATCTATGGAGGATTCTGGAGAGAGCGGCTAAGGGAGGTCTGCCATGGAAGAGCAGAAGTTGGCAGGGACTCAGGAGCCTAGGGCTGGACAAGCGCCCCCATCAGTTGCCTTGTGCACACACCTGTTGTTTTCCTCAGAGAACTTCTGCACCATGTAGACCATGTGGTTGTGCAGGCTAATTAAGTAGCTGACTAAGGCAGTGGCACAGAGGCCCAGGCCCCGTCGACGTGGAAGGATGACCTCAAATTCAGCATCCAGATCCAACTCGGAGCGGCAGAAGTCTTCTGGTAGCTTGATCTCACCTGGAAATGACAGGGTTATTCCTTAGCGAGAGGATGCTGTTTCATCAAGGTGAGGGAAAGAGGCACACAGACTTGGTCCCAGCAGCTAACACAGAGCAGGGTGCTCGTTTGAAGGTCTTGCCTCTAACAGACATGCTGACAAGTTTTCAAGAGATGGATTCAAGAAGATGGAGGCTCTAATGCCATCATACTTCTGAGATCCTCTGTGCTGGCTAGTCTTATGTCAACTTGACACAAGCTAGAATTTAGAGTAGGGAGCCTCAATTGAGAAAATGCCTCCCCTCATAAGACCCAGCTGTAGGGCATTTTCTTAATTAGTGATTGATGGAGGAGGGCCAAGTCCATTGTGGGTGGTGCCATCCTTGGGCTGGTGGTCCTGGGTTTTATCACAAGGCAGGCTGAGCAAGCCGTGGGAGCTAGAGAGTAAGCAGCAGCCCTCCAAGGCCTCTGCATCAGCTCCTGCCTCCAGGTTTGTGCCCTGCTTAAGTTCCTGTCCTGACTTCCTTTGGTGATGAACAGTGCTGAGGCAGAAATAAGCCACATAACCCCTTCCTCCCCAACTTGCTTTTGGTCATCCTGTTTCATCACAGCACTAGTCACTCTAGGACAGCCTCTATCTGAAGACACCTAGAGAGCTTGCACGATGCTGGCTGTGACAGGTGGAGCTGAGTTTCGGAGCAGTGTGTGTGTAGCACATCCGGTTGGGACACTCTGCTGGGGGAGGACACTTACCATTGGTCTCCAGTGACCGCCTCAGCGCGTTCCATGTGGACAGAAAGACAGTGATCCGATCCTGGAACTGCTTTCTCAGCCCCTCTGTTGAGTAAAGCATTTGGTAAGAACCGTGACTACAACACAGCCAACTTCTGACCCACCCGGTACAAGCTCTGGACAGACCCAACTCTGCTTTCCTGCTGCAGCTGAGCTAGCTGGAATTAGTGTCACCTCACCTCATGCCGAAAGCTTAAGGCACATCACACCGGTTACTGAGCCCTCGTCCCTCCCTCTGTTAAACTTAGAGGGCCCTGATTTCCTTCTAGAGCTTGGGCAGAGTCATACCTGATGGGTGACTTCCAATAAAACCTCTGATGGAACTGTACTCCATTTCTGAAACATTCTGGAATCGTTTCACTAGATCTCTTTGCAGGGCCAAGATCTCAGGCAAGAATTTCACCAGCCTTAGTTCTGCTTCCTGCAGAAAGGAAGATGGTTTAGTAGCGATGCCTCTAATTTACCTAAGGAATGCTGTCAGGCATGTATACTTTGTGAGTGCTGGGGGATTAGTGTGCTGATTTCATTTGGTCAGAGTCCCATTTTACATAGTGATGTACCCTAGAATTTAGAAACAGGAAAAGGCTCACCCCATTCTTTCTGTAAGTACCCACAAATGGCTTGCAGTGTTACACTGTTCTACACACAGCCCACCCAGAGCCAAGCCTATGTGCTGAAATCCAATGGGACTGAATCCTGTCTCATCTGGTATGAAAAAAAAACTCACCCCAAGATGGACCAAATACCTAAATGTAAGACCCAAAACTGCCAGGAGAAAACAGGGGGAACATGCTGAAGTGAAGAGTGGTTTCTGGGCAGGAATCCAAAAGCACTAATTGACAAGTGGGGCTCTGCCAGACTGGAAACCTTCTGTTCTGTTCAGGAAAGGGAGCAGTCAATGGGGTGAAGACAGTCTACAGAAGAGAAGTAAAGGTTTACCTTTTGCCTTAAAAAGGATCATGTGCAGAGTATGTGAGGAACTCAAAAACAATCCGAACAATCCCATTAACAATGGGCAAATGATCTGAAAAGATACTTCTCAAAAGAAAAGATGGCCAGCAAGTATATGAAGAAACGCCACATATCACTAGTTATCAGAGACCAAGCAGAGCTGCACAGGATACCATCCCCGGCTTCCCTCATCAGCAGGCGAGTGAAGGAAAGAGCAAGTGGCAGATTCTGGCCAGGATGTGGAGAACGGAGCAACATTGAGGTTGAGTGTGAATTAGAACGGCTATTATGTCCAAGAGTATGGAGGGGCCTCAAAAACTTAAATGTTAATTTCCACAAGCCTAGCCTTCCCTCTGCTTATGTACTCAAAGGAAATGAGATCAACAGACCAAAGACACACATGCACATCCACGTTTTTCTGTGACGTTAGTAACAAGAGCTAAGACAGTTTCAGCCTAGATGTCTGTCAGCAGATGAATGGGCAGAGAATGTGTGGCATATATCTCAAAGGCAGACACTCAGACACAGAGCACAAGATGAATAAAATCTTGCTGTCTTCAGAAAAGTGGATACAGTTGGTTTAGGTCACTGTACATTTGTTTTTAAGATTTACTTTCATACATGAGTTCTATGCATGCTTGTCTGCATGCCAGAAGAGGGTATCAGATCCCATTATAGATGGTTGTGAGCTACCATGTGATTGCTAGAAATTAAACTTAGGTCCTCTGGAAGAGCAGCCAGTGCTCTTAACAGCTGAGCCATCTCTCCAGCTGTAAGAGGTCACTTTAGCAAATGCAATAAGTCAGAATCAGAAAGATAAATACCACACACTCATATGTACAGGCTAAGAGAAGTCGACTTAGAGGTAGGACAGTAATCACCATTCAACTCCACTGGTCTCCAGCATGATCCATGTGGACAGAGAAAGACAGTGATTTGATGATGTGACCACTTTCTCAGCCCATCTGTTGGGCAGCAGATGGAAGGAAGAGGCAGGATTCATCAGTGCATTCTCTGTGTATGTGTAGAAATGTAACATGGAAACCCTTATTGTATATATTTTATATTAATAATTATAATTATTAAAATTATGAAGATAAAGAAATGCCCATGTGACTGAGTGTGTGAGAAGGTGTAAGCAAAAGGCCAAGCAGTTAGTAGTGGCTATTGTTCCAAAGCCTCAGACCCGAGCTCCTTCAGGCAAAGAAAACTACCCAAGAGAAGTCAAAGCATTGACAGGAGGAGGTTACTTTAGTGAACACCAGGAGTTTCTGAATCACTGTGCTAGCCGCAAACACTGGTCCTCAGGGAAATAAAAAAAACCACTGTGGACGAGAAATCCAGTGGATCAGGAACTGTGTGTGTTTCTGGGTCTTAGACAGGATTGCTGCATCTCATAGCTCTCCAACCTGCTTCCAGCTCACATTCCCAACTTCAGTCTATGCCTAGAAGGTTCAAAGGTTGGGAGGAAGTCTTTATATTTTTTATAATATTTGCAGTCAGCACGCACTGCAGATAGCCATCCGCTCCAAGTCAAGAGGAAGAGACATGGCTCAAGACCTGTACCTTTGTTGTTGTTGCTGAGTGGCCAGGTAGCCTCCTGGCCCTCAAGTTCTCTTCAGATGACCACTGACCAACTCACATGTGTTTTACATGTGACTAAGCTTCAGACTGCCTGAGACTGTAGGCAAGGGCTGAAGACCTCCCTTTCTCCTGAGTCCGCTACCAACTTTCCATTAGAGCCACAGCACTGGCAGCTGCTCAGAGCTCTGGCCTAGGAACCACTGTTCTGAGCAAAGGTTCAGGGCTGCCTGGTTCCTGGGAATCCTCTGCACAGGAAAAGCAAGGCCCCCCAGGAGTCACTTGTACCTTACCTTCTGGAGGAAGTGCCAGAGAACAGGCACGGTTTCTTTGCCATTTTTCTGTTCCACAATATGCTGCAGGTACTCCACTGTGATCTTCTTCCTGCAGCTCCAAATCCTTGAGCAATGAACCACACTTTCTTGGGGCAAGTGAGACAGGAAGGTTGCTGGGTCCCCATATATGATTTTGGCCACGGGGTTGGAGCTGATGCGCTCATCTTGGCTGATAAGAGCATTTATAGCTGCCAAGTTTTTGTCAAGATGCTGGACAGAGAAAATGATACAGAATTCTCGACTGCAACACTGTTGCACACGGGCTGGGACACAGATAACTTTGTGGTGGTATTGTGTTCCCCAAAATATTGTGTACCTTAATAAATTTATCTGGGGTCAGAGAACAGACAGCCACTAGATACAAAGGCTAGAAAATGGTGGCACTCACACCTTTAATCCTAGCATTCCAGAGATAGAAATCCCTCTGGATCTCTGTGAGTTCAAGGCCACATTGGAAATAGCCAAGCATGGTGACACGCCTTTAATCCAAGAAAGCCAGCCTTTAATCCCAGGGAGTGGTGGTAGAAAGAAGAAAGATATATAAGGCGTGAGGACCAGAAACTAGAAGCATTTGGCTAGTTAAGCATTTGGCTGGTTAAGCATGTGGCTGGTTAAGCTTCAGGCTTTCGAGCATCACAGTTCAGCTGAGACCCATTCCGGATGAGGACTCAGAGGCCTCCAGTCTGAGGAGACAAGACCAGCTGAGGATCCAGCGAGGTGAGATAGCTGTGGCTTGTTCTGTCTCTCTGATCTACCAGCATGGACCCCAATAACTCGCCTCGGGTTTGATTTTATTAATAAGAATTTTTAGAATCCAGCTACATAACTTTACTGTGGCTCCCTCCTTATCTCCCTGTCCCATTGCTGGCTTCTATTACAATCCAACTGTACTTTGCTGCAGGGTTTCCCTCCCTGTATACAGGGGACTAAGAGGTCTGTACCCATTGCTCTTCTTTCATCCCCTTCCTCACTTCACTTATGGTATGCCTCCTTCCTCTCAGCCATGTTCTTATCTGACAGAAGAGCACTTCATCTCCAGCCGCTGTGCATCCTAGCGTGTCTCTCTATAGGACAGCAGGTCTGCTTCATACCCTCATCTCCTGCCATCCTCAGTGATGATAAACAGGCTATAGGTTGAGGATACTGAAATCTGAGGCTTAGTAGAGGCCCCTGCAGCCCTTCCCCAGGGATGATGGGCAAAGCCTGCTCAGCAGTTATGTGGGAGACCCTCCTCCTACTCTAGAGAAGTGACAGTCACACTCACCTCCAATTCAGGTAGAAGAAGAGCTTCAAAATGCTTCTCCCAGTCGTTTCTGCAACCTTTGGTTGACAATTCTGCACTAAAATTTAACTTCCCTACAAATAAAATAAGAATGTGTGGGTTGTCCTAAAACAAGAGCCATACAGCCTGCATACAGTAAGCACGGAATACTTGCCAACAGAACATTCCATGTAGGGGAAGTACCTTCCTAAGTACCCATAGCAGCCTGCATACAGTAAGCACAAAATAAGTGTCAACAGAATATTCCATCTGGGGGAAGTGAAGAACCAAAGCACCCCCATTTCAAGCAAGCCCATCACCCCAGCTTGAAACTGGCCTGAGTTTCAAGATTCTCAGAGCTGCTGACATAGGTCAAGGGACAAAGTCAGCATGTTTGAAGGACTATCTGGTGACAAATGATTGACCACAGAATGCTCAGTGCCGGAGGTAGTCTATACAGTTTGACAAACAACTGGTTAAAACTACAAAGTAAGATAACACAGAAATTCTGAAAAGCCCCTAAAACTTGAGCCAATCAGAATTGTACCCATACTAGCACCCCTAACTGATGTAACCTTATGGCTTTTGCCTTTAAAACCTGAGCATGCAGGGGGGCGGCCACCTCCTCTAGCCTCCGCTGTGTCAGGGTGCTCATCCAAGGTCCCTGCTGCGGCTTGAATTGAAATAAACCTTGTTTTTGCATTTCGGTGAGTTCCTGTCTCTGGTGGTCTCTTCAGGAGTCTCACACCCAAGGCACAACAGGAAGTACCTTCCTAAGTACCCTGAGGATGTTAACAGTCCCTGATGCAATCATCTGCTGCTGCCACCTTTGTGTCGACATCTCAACCTCAGTCAGTTCCTCTGATTCCATGTGGCTACCACAAAGCCATTCTGAACAAAAGTACCAAGAACAGAGTTTAAAATCCCAAGCTCTGGAGCAGTGACAGTAGCCCGTGCCACCACCAGCCACTCCAGCTGCTACCCCAGACCCCAGCCAGAGCAGGCAGGACCCGGGAGGGTGGGTGGTGTAGATCCCGAGGTAGTGGCAGGCTTCTAGGACTCCCTCACACCAAAACAATGGACTTTCAGGAAAATGAGGTTTTACTAAATAGTAAATACCCTGAAATCTGACTGGGGAGGCAGGCCAAGAGGAGTGAGGTTCCTGTTTGCAGGTGGCACTTTTTGTTGTTATTGCCTTATTTTAAAGTAACACGGTAGGTCAAGCATGGTGGCGCACGCCTTTAATCCCAGCATGCCTGAGGCAGAAGCAGGTGAACTCTCTGAGTTGAGGCCAGCCTGGTCTACAAACTAAGTTCCAGGACAGGCAAGGCTACACAGAGAAACTCTGTCTCAGAAAGACAACAGACAAAACCCCACAGTGGTCTAGAAGGTTGGTTTCATGGGTAAAGGCACTTGCTATGCAAGCCTGACAACCTGAGTTCTATCCCAGGACCCACAGAGAAGCTGTTATTCAGGTGCTTCAGGAGCTGGACGGAGCTGGTTTCAGGAGCATCGCATCCAAGCTCACAGGCCAGCTGGCCTTGACCATGCACAGCAGCAGCCCAAGAGAGACCTCCTCTCAACAAGGTGGAAGGTGAGGGCTAACTCTGAAAGTTGTCTTCTGCCGTACACAGGCGAGGCAAGTGTGCGCCCCCACCCTAATAAAGTAAACATACAGTGCTCTTCACACTGATGATTTGGGAGGCAGAAGCGGGTGGTCTCTGAGTCTGAGGCCAGCCTGGTCTCCAAGTGAGTTCCAGGACAGCCAGAGCTATTACACAGGGAAACCTCATCTCGGAAAACAAACAAAAATCCCAAACAAAGTCATTCTCAATGATGCCATCTCCAGTGACACTCATTACCTTTCTCAGTAGATTTAGACGGTTAGGACAGATGCATCAGCCCAGTGAGCAGTGCCTGTTTTTCTTGAGTAAGTAGTGTACATGGAAAAAGTCCATTGTCAACTACGGGGCTAGTGCACAGCCATGGGAGTCTCAGTAAAGAGCAGAAGCAAGGATAGTGACTGATTCTTGGGCACATGTCACCTGCTTTGGATGACATGTGTGTTTGCACTTGTGTGTTCTGAGAAGCAAAGGTCAAAGGTCCTTGTTAGATATGTGGGTGGGTGGGGCAACAGAGCAACCTCTTCACCCCAGTAAGAGTTCATGCTTTTTCTCCCATCCCATCTCTGTTTATTTGAAAAAGGATTTTACTGTGAAGCCCATACTGGTCTTGAACTCACAATACCCCTGCCTCAGCTTCCCAAGTACTAGGATTATGGTCACCATGCTTAGCTCAAGTTGAGTTTTCACTCACTGAGGAGGAGCCATGGGAAGTGATCCTCAGCCTAGCTTAGCCCTTGCCCACGTTGCTTACTCTGGCCAAACACAGGATGCTGCTCCTTGAGCAAACTGCACAGGGTGAGGTGTACCACGTGGATGGTCTCGTCTGCACTCCTGCCCAGCATCTTGGTTAGCTGTTCCAGGTTTCTCTGGATGTGCTGCTGCAGGAAGGCTTGTGGGTCCAGAACCTGAGGCTTAATGATCCTGATCAGGGCCTGGGAGCGAGGAAACAAATGTTCAGAACATCTCATGGACAGAGGAAATGTGAGCTCAGGAGAGGCCAGGAAGAGAAAGACACCAGCATCAAGTCAGAGGCTGTCTTCTAAGCTGTGTGATGTAACGGCAGAGGTGGAGGAGACAGGTAGAAGCAGGCTGTGGTCTTGTCTGACAGTAGATGACCTAACCTTGAACTTTCTGTCCTCTTGGCCAGTGTTGATATGAAGGAGATACAGCATGGATGACCTTGGCCTCCCCATGCTGCACTCTGAAAGTGGATTTGATCCTTACACTCTGTACAGATGAGATCTAGTCTCATAAACACAGAAAATTAGTTGGTGTCTGTTTTAAAAAGCTGGGCTAGGTATCATTCAGTGATAGAACTCTGACCTCTGGAGCACTGTGAAAAAATACTAATAAAAATGAAAAATGCTTGCTTGGTGGTGCATGCCTTTAATCCCAGCACTCAGGAGGCACAGACAGGTGGATCTCTGAGTCTGTGGCTAGCCTGGGCTACAGAGTGAGTTCTAGGACAGCCAGGGCTGCATAGTGAGACTGTTTGGGGAAGGAAAAAAAAAATGGATTTTATATGATCTGAAAAGCACTTCATCCCATTCTGTGTGGTGAAAAAGGTCAGGAGACCTTAGGTTTCTGTCACCTGGCAGATTGGGTACCAACAATGTACTCCTACTCCACAGGCACCGGGGAGCAGGTTGAAGACAAAAGGGCCGTGTAGCAGCTTATGACAAGTACCTGGGGATTCTGAGTGGCCCCCACAAGCATAGCCAAATGAGTGAGCAGCCGAGTGAGAATGAAGACCACTGGGGACAGCCCTCGATCAGCTGCCACAGCTGCACCCCCGGGCTGTGGGCCGCCCAGCACATGGCCAGTCTGTGTTCTGTCCTCATTTTTACTGCAAAGGAAGAGAAGAGACATGGTCAAGACTGAAAGAGGCCACTCTCCCTAGCTGCAGTGGCGCATCTCAGAGCCTCAGACTTGGAGATAGGGTTCCATGCTCTGAGCAAACAACAATTAAAAGTCCTTCTAGGCCTGGGATGCCTGCCTATGCACCATTTTCTTTTCAGAACTCCCTTCTGGCTGACCAATTCCCCAAGACTCAGTTTAAGGTGGCATAAAATGGCTACTGAAGCTGATTCCTGAGAAGGCATCAGGGCAGAAGCATGCACCCATCTCTGGACAGCTCGAGTTTGGAACAGTTTGTACCCATGTATGTATTTTTCACATTCTCATTTCCCCAGTCATAAATTAGGATCCAAGGTCTGGCAGAACTTTTTGCATCATAGGTAGTAGGTGGGAGATATGGTGTGTACATACAGTTGCAAAGATATTGCATGTCGAGGACATTTTGTTAGGTCTTGGAGAAAAGCGACTGGAATAGTGTAAGCTTTGACTACACCAGGAGCATCAAAATGTATGGTACTGCAGATAGGCCCCACCAACCAATCACAAGGGAGTGGCCGGCTGCACTGTGTCAGAAACATGGGAGCAGACTATTATTTAGAGTGTGAAGTCTGTTAGGACAGGCCCTCTGTATCTCCAAAGCCAAGCAACTACAAACCAAAACCAGGCCAGCTTTGCTTTCTTTTCTTTCTTTCTTTTTTTTTTTTTTAAAGATTTATTTATTTATTATGTATACAGAAGAGGGCGCCAGATCGCATTGCAGATGGTAGTGAGCCACCATGTGGTTGCTGGGAATTGAACTCAGGACCTCTGGAAGAACAATCGGTGCTCTTAACCTCTGAGCCATCTCTCCAGACCCAGCTTTGCTTTCTTGTCCCAGTCCCCTACACAATGCAGTAGGACAAGTATTACACAGCACTCACACTGTGACAGGGACCGTGGACAGGCTACATAATTCCAAGCATATGGGGAAAGGTGTGCCATCCTCTTTTATGCCTGTGCCATCTTAGATAAGGAACAACTTTTCTGAAGGGTCTTAGAATGCAGTGTGGGTGTCTTCAAACTCACCCCTCACACAGACCAAGGCATGGGGCAGTATCTGACAAGCCTGATTATGTGTCCTTCATTGTCCTCACATCTTGAAAAACAAAAACAAGCCCGGTGTGGTGGCATGCCCCTGTAATCCTAGCACTCAGGAGGCTGAGTCAGGCCTGGGGCACATAGCAAGTACCAGGACAGCCAAGGGTATAGTATGAAATCCTAAGTTAAAAAACCAAACCAAAACAAAACCCCCAAAACTACAGGAGGGTAGGAAGGAGATGAGAGAGAACTAAGATAGATTACAAGTCCAGCATCATGTGCTGAAATAGGCAGCTACTATTTCAGTGTATTAGACCTACTGTCCTGAATCAGGACATATTTATAGACCCCAGAGAACATGCCTGTATTAGCAAGTATTAATGTGCAGGCCACTCTGTGCTGTAGACCAGTGACAGCACCTTATGGTTTCCTGATGACAGGGACCTTGGCACTGGAGCTGGGGCCAAGCATAACATAGATCCAGATGTATGAGAGTGTCTTTGGCACAAGCTACTGGCAGTTTAGGAAGAAGAATTGGAACAGTCCTGAAGCCCAGGGCTGATTACTAGGAGGAGCAGAAGCTTATGTACCTGATGGGATAGAAGCCTTCATGTGGCTTGTGATTGACACCTCCAATCAGAGCACCACAGTCCGGACAGAAGCTTTGCTCCATTGGCCTGCCGCACTAGAGAGAATACAATGATGTTTTATGTTGTGTAGTGACCCTGACCTGTCATAGGAAGTCTGGGATTGCTTCTTCTGTGTATATATATTTTGGGGGTGTGATATGGGGACAGGGTAGAAACTTACTGTAAGTGTGTTAACAGTGGGCAAGTACAGAATTTATGGAAAGCAGACATAAGTTTGAGTCCCAAATTGACTGACACCTGATAGGAAAACCTGAAGCA
Organism: Peromyscus leucopus; assembly: GCF_004664715.2. NCBI lineage: Eukaryota > Metazoa > Chordata > Mammalia > Rodentia > Cricetidae > Peromyscus > Peromyscus leucopus. Next base: position 103,854,720 of record NC_051086.1, read on the forward strand.
CATTTTGCTTTCTTATACCCAGCTCTTTATCCCTATCCTGTATTTGTACACTCATCTTAAGGCTTCACTATCTGACACCAAGATACATGGCGTCACTTGCTTCCTGTCTGATATTTTTTTATACAAGGGAGATCTTTATTTTTAAAAAAATCCAACCATAATATTTATTATTCCTAATGGCCCATTTAAATAAGTTAGATGGTGCTGGACAATGGTGGATTAAGCCTTTAATCCCAGCAGTCAGGAGGCAGAGGCAGATGGGTCTCTGAGTCAAGGCTAGCCTGGTCTACCAAGTAAGGTTCAGGATCACCACAGTTAGAGAGAAACCCTGTTTTGAAAAACCAAAAGAAAAAAGTTAGACAGTGTGCCTCTGTACTGTAACACATGGCCCCCAGCACACCAAAGCAGCTGTAGTCCTTCAGACTGTAGAACTCCATAGTCCAGAGCAGCCTGGGGAAGAACCTCTTTCTACCTCATTTCATGGACAAGGAAGGACGTGAACCTCAGTTTGCCTCAGGATTTTCCCTCCAGTCTCTCAGCAAGCACAGGGCCTGAGGTGGCACCTGAGTGTCCCCGGATGATGATTACACTCATTCTCCTCCATGGGCCTACTCTTGGGTGTCTTTCCCATTCTGTAGTGTCACTGACTCCTGCTGTGTGGTCTGAGGAGGGAGTGACTACCAACCAGCAGCCCTTTGGGGTCCATGGCCCCGAGGCAACGTCAGGAAACAATCTAGCCTGTCACACTTCGGTAGGTGTTGGTACTAGTACCCTACTGTGTAGAGACCATGCATGATGCTAACTGTCCTGAAAAGGGAGGGGCAGCCCCAGTGGAGAGTGCCCATGGTGCTACATGGAGAGCCCTGGGATAGCAGCCCTCAGCACAGTTAGCACTTATTTAGAACACCCTGAGTGGTCCTCAGAACAAGCCTGTGTTTCCTTCTCTTCCCCCTCTTCTCAGCACAGGGGGAACCACACATTCTGAGCTCCCACCCACCCACCCACCCACCCAAACACCAAAACTCACCTCTCCTACAGCGCACGGATGGCCATTGGGACAATCTGTTAAAAGAACAGGACACACATTGGCAAGTAAGAGGCCCACACTCTATCCCTTCTGATCCTGACCGAGTATGACTCAGCCTCAGCACCTCGCTAGAAATTGAAATGTCTGGCATATTGTGAGCTAGTGTTTGATGTTTGCCTCCTCTTAAAAATGCATGTGGTTAATAAAAAATGTCTGAACTTAGTTTTAGAAAGGCAGAATTGTGGTGATATTGTGTTCCCCAAAGTATTGTGCACCCTAATAAACTTATCTGGGTTCAGAGAACAGAACAGCCACTAGACATAGAGGCCAGAAAATGGTGGCACACATGCCTTTAATTCTAGCATTCTGAAGGTAGAGATCGTCTGGATCTCTGAAAGTTCAAAGCCACACTGGAAACAGCCAGGCATTGTAACAAGAGCCTTTAATCCCAGGAAGTGATGGCAGAAAGCAGAAAGGTATATAAGGTGTGAAAACCAGGAACTAGGCTGGTTAAGCTTTTAGGCTTTTGAGCAGCAGTTTGACTGAGATTCAGAGGCTTCCAGTCTAAGGAAATAGAATCAGCTGAGGAACTGGCAAGGTGAGGAAACTGTGGCTTGTTCTGCTTCTCTGATCTTCCAGCATTCATCCCAATACCCAGTCCAGGTTTGTTTTTATTAATAAGACCTTTTAAGATTCGTGCTACACAGGATAAATCAGATTACCAATTCACACATAGTTAACTTGGGAGCATGGTGGATAGTATTTTTTTCCTTTCTTTTCTTTGGATTTATTATTGTTATCTGCCACAACTTTAAAAATAATTTAAAAGATTATTTACTCAAAGCAACAGCAGAGTTGACACAAAGCCTCGGGCCACATGACTTGCCTTCCATTTCTGTACATCAAAAGCACTGTCTTTGGGTTAAAAAACTGCTGTATTGTGCCCTGTCTTTGTATGAGTTTCAGTGTGGTTCAAGTCTCCTCTTTTCCCAAATGCAATGTTCTGGAAAGCAGAAGTGCATTGCAAAGGGCTCTTTGCCTGGACTCAGGTGTAAGAGGGTTGGGACCACATGACAAGCAGATCATGGGTCCTGTAAACCACTGTTGTCCTGCAAACCATCAAAGGCAACAGTGGACCCCAAGAATAACCCCCAGGGCTGTGCAGTCACAGGGTGATAAGGAATGATCCCAACACTTACTGTACCAGACAAGACGTTCCACACCCATCCAACTCCTGGCTTGAACCAGCAGGTCTTCAGGCATTGTTGGAATATAAGCATTCTGAAAGACCAAAGTGGGACAGGTCATGATATGTGACTGCATGACCTTACAGCCAGAGGCCAGAGCAAGGAGGGCCTTGACTTCTCAACCTGAAAACTGTGTGCCAGGGATGCCTATGATGGCTAATCTTGGCTGTCAATCAATCTGATTGGATCTGGAATCAGCTAAGAGATAAACTGCTGGCCATACCTATGAGGGATTTTCACAATCAGGTCATTTGAAGTGGGAAGACCCACCCAAAATGTGAGTCGCACCTCTGCATATAAAGGTGGATCCTAGGGAAAAGCTTTGCTGTTTGCCTCCCACTGTGCTGGCAAGTTCATCTACTGTTTGCAAATTAGTAATGAGTTCATCTGCCTATGGCTCCTGCTGCCATCCGTCACTGACATCGGGTCTCTCCAGGAGTCCTCTAGGTCTTCAGTGTCAGACTGGGACTACAGATTCTCACGGACTGAGCAGCTATGGGGTTCTCAGCCTCTCCTACCCAGACTGTATTGTGTATATCATCCTAAGTCTGACTAATACAATGTCTGGGGGAGGCAGACAAGGGCAGGCCAAGTTTTCACCACCAATGTGGTCAGATGGATTAAAATCAAGAAAACAAATGGGTTTCATGGTCCCCAAGTCCAGAGGTTTGTTCCCCACAGGGACAAGGCCCTAAGGTGATCTTACTGCCATGTTGGCTGGATAGAAGGCCAAGTTCCTCAGGGGCTCCAAGACTTTGTTTTTTCCACACAGGAATATGGTTGCAGCATGGACAGCCATTTCAGTCACTGTTCCTTCCAGGCTGCTGTTAGCAGATCTGGTCCTCAGCAGGGGCAGAGCATCATCCACTAGTGATTTTGCAAAGCAGCCAATGTTAGGAGCAGAAAGGATCTTGCTTTCCTCAATGAATTTGTTCACAGCCTCGCATTGCTGATGAGAAAAATTTTTTAATATTAACATGTTTCAAAACAGCATTGTAGGTCACAGTGGTACATGCCTGAGCATTTCAGAGGTAGAGACAGGTGAATCAGAAGTTCAAGGCTAGCCCAGACTACATGATACCCTGTATCCAAAAACAGAGAAACACCACACCCCAACCCAAACATTGTACATGAGTGTGGTGATGCACATGTATAATCCCAGGACCTGGAAGGCAGAGGAAAGAGGATCATGAGTTTGAGCCCAGCATGGGCTACACATGTACAGCAATACCTTGTCTCAAAAAACAAAAACAGAAACACAGATTTGAGATGTTTTGTGATATGCACATACCCAACATACACAATGCCATCCCAAGCACTGCCAAAAAAAAAAAAAAAAAAAAACCATAACAAAATGTGGGAGTCCACTGGAGTCCAGCTTCGACCTGTTGTCACCTTTTGAAGGGTTCTTGGGGGGAGGATAGAGGAATGAGGAAATATTATGTAGAAAGATAGACCTAATGATGAGGAGAAAGACAGACACAGGATAGCTTTGGGAGGGCCCTGGGTCAATACCCAGCTGTACCCAGAGCTTTATTCAAAAGGGCTTTTTTTTTTTTTTTTGGTTTTTTGAGACAGGGTTTCTCTGTGTAGCTTTGCACCTTTCCTGAACTCACTTGGTAGCCCAGGCTGGCCTTGAACTCACAGAGATCCGCCCGCCTCTGCCTCCCAAGTGCTGGGATTAAAGGCGTGGGCCGCCGCCGCCTCCGCCGCAGCCGCCGCCGTCCCCGCAGCCGCCGCCACCCGGCCAAAAGGGCTTTTTATAATATGCCAAGGAGAGAGGCAAAAGACCTCCCCCTTGCAAGATCAAAGCACACCGTACAACCAAGTGTGGACCCTTCCAAACACCCATTAAACATGCCCCTGGCCAAATCATCTGATTATGAAGTCTAATGGGTAAAGCAAGTTGATATTCTCTGACCCTGAGTAAGGTCTCGCTAGACAGCCTCTGTGGGCCTCCACAACAAAACACTAATTTTCATGGTTTGTGTGTGCTTTAGTAGTCCAGATTTTAATACCAAATATCAGGATAAATGTGGCTGAACAATCAGCAGCTGAAGGGCAATTCCTCAGAGAGGAGACCTCACTTGGAAATAGCCCCACGTTATCGTATAATCTTGAGCTAAATTTTAGTTCTAATTCTACAAGTGAAAGAAATCTTCATCTAGTAAGGTTGAAAACCTCTATCACACATGAGAATTATGGACATAATTCGTGTTTGTGACTTTAACTCAGAAATCCTTCTAAGAGATGAGACTGGGACAGACCCGTGCGGTGTTGGGCTGCTCACCTCCGGTTTTGGATGGAGGCTGGCATTTCGGGAACAGTACAACGACGCCACCTCTCTGTACAAGGCCAGCAGTAGGCAGGCCGTCTGCTGGGCTTTGGGGCTTCTGCAGGTCTGCAGAGGCAAAGACATCACGTGAGATTCAGAGGTGACATTGCTCTTCTCAGGCCTGAACCACACGTCTGAGGAAAGGGGAGGCGTCTCCTGGCCACAGCTCTGTGGTTCCATGGTTCATGCACATTGCTAGACAGCCAGCATCTGTCTTCTTGGTGACGATTTCCTGCTATCAGAAACACTTCCTGAGCAGAGACAGAATGTCTGTGTCCTCTTCTCAGCACAATGGCAGTGCAAGCAGGGTCTCAAACAGGAAGCCAGAACAGCCTTCAGGTCAGGTCAGAACGGTCAGGAGCATATGTAGAGCATGAACATACAGAGGAGGCTGTGAGGAGTGCCAGCCTTCTTCAGGTCTCAGTGAGCCTGGAGCAGCTCCTCACCAGGGTCCCCGTTACGACAGGCCAACTCAAGTGTCACGGTACCCGTTCCAGCCCTCAGTTCCCCATGTAGGGCAGGAGTATGTATATCTATTTCTAGTACAGTATCACTCTAGGGAGCTACTCAGTTACACAGTCTCTTGTTTGATGTATGTACGGGAAGATGCAGGCCTCCAGGGAGAGCCTCCTGGTACCAGAGAAAAGTTGAGATGCATCTTACCATCAGAGCAGTCCCAATGTCCGAGGTCTTGCACTCGAGCATAGCTTTGCCCACTGCATCACGAAGAGCCTTGTATTCATCACCATGTACTAGGTATCGGTCCATGCGGCTTGGGTCGTCCTTCTGCAATCCCAGCAGTGCCGAGGGTTAATCAGAGCAGGATAATAGGAGAGAGATTGCAAAGAACTCTAGACAGACAACGGCAGCAGGCTGTCCTGAGACTTGGACCCAGCTGAGCAGAGAGCACAGCTGTCTATCTTTGGGAGACATCTGTGTCTTCTGTGCACTGGAAGCCAGGGGAGAGCTGGTACTGACTTCGTACCTGCTTGCTTTCTCCACTCACAGCACTGTATCGAGCCCAAGTGACAAAACAATTGTCACTTTTAAGCCCCAGTGGTGCCTATTATGATGATTATAATGAAGAAGGAATAATTTTAAAAAGTCAGGATTGTTAGTGCCATTTTACAGTCCCAGGATAGTAAGAACCGATTTCTGAGTACCAGGAAAAGTGCTAGAGTAAGGCCTTAAAAGTCATCACTCTTATTTTGCCTTCCTCTTTCCACCTGCCAGAAGTGGAAAGGACAGAGTTTTCTATAAGGGTAGAAATAATCTTTACCTTCCCTGTATCCAGCTAAATAAGAAATCAAACCTAAATAAAATGCAAATGAACACACCAGAACATCATGTGTGTGTGTCTGTGTTGTACACAGACACACACACACACACACACACACACACACACACACACTCACTCACTCTCTCAACATAGTCACCAATATCCCCCTGTGGTGGGGTGTTTTGACAAACACAAAACAGAAGCAGAGGCAAGGGCCCATTTCCCATGGGGATGGGGAGGGCTCGGGAGAGCAGCACACTGAGCTTCAGCCCCCAGTCCCGCCAGAGTTGGCTGCAGGCAGGGCTGTCAGAGGCATGCCCTTCTAGGCCAAGACCCTGCTCCTCACCTGCTGTGCAATGACGTCCCTGGGAAACACCCACTGGCATGGATGGCCCTGCCTGGAGAAGCCCTGCACGAATTCCATCCCACGCTGGCTTGCGAGTTTCCTCACCAGGTACACACGGTGCCAATCATTCTTGACGCGGGTGCAGAACTGCTCAACGTGCTTCAGGAAGCATTGCTTCTCTCCAGCCAGTTCTGTGAGATTGGGAAGGAAGCAGGTGAGGGGCAGTGACAGGACTGCCATAGAACACAGTCCCATGGTGGAAGAACACAGAGGAAAGGGCTGTGGAAGAGGACAGCCATGTCCTAAGAACAGGTTTCCCAGAGTTCAGACTTCTGAATTAGAGGACCTCTGTGGAGGAGACTTGCCTGCTCCTTCCTGAAGCTCAGAGAGGAAGTCAGCAGCCAAGTCAAGGCAGAGGCAGACTCTGGCCACCTCCTGCAGGTACTCCACCGAAGCTGTGCGGGCAGGCTCGTGGCCTCGCCGCCTTCCTGGGACATATGTCCTAAGGAAATGGCCTTCCTCTCTCAGGCTCTGCTTGTCACTTCTACAGGCAGCACTTGTCTTCTCATGTACCGAATCCTGAGGAATAAAGACACAAAGACCGGCTACATCAGTCTACATCAGCAAGCCCTGACTTCAAAGGTTGCCACAGCATGCCTGTGTCGTCACGGGAAAGACGGTGCCATGGAGAGCAGCAGTGTACATAGTTTGGAATCATGGACAGCTGGCATTCCTTTCTATGTGAGAGCAAGAAGGAAGAGAACAAGCCAACTTACGAGGGGAAATGTGTAATTACGAGGATGCACTATGTGTCCATAGTGATGGGCTGAGGACAACCACCACCAATTCTGTGGTGATGCAATATATGCATCACCGTCTGAGAAATGCATCACTGGGGAACTCAGCTGGGCGAGCATCAGAGTCACTTACAGAATAAAGACGGCGTGGACATCCCTGAGTGCTATTACCTCACAGTGGCCCCTGAGTATGGTGATAGTTTATTTGTGCTGAAATGTGATTTTATTTGTATGTTAATAAATAAAGTTGCCTGGAAATCAGAGGTCAAATAGCCATAAGCAGAGTCAGGCGGTGGTAGCACACACCCTTAATCTGATCACATGGCAGGCAGAGTCTCTCTGTGGCCAAGACACAGCCAAATGTGGTGACACCGGCCTTTAATCCCAATATCAACCATAGAGACCTGGAGTTCTGTATAGATGGGCAGGGAAGAAGAAGTGTCTGGGCTTAGAGCCAATGAGGAAAGCAATAAAAGTGTAGGTTAGGCAGGAAGAGATCTCTCTCTCTCTGGGGAAGCTACTGCTGGTGGTAAGCTAAAGCTAGTCATGGCTATTGCTCTGATCTCTTTGGCTATTTCCTCTGTATTTGGCTCTGCGTTTCTTATTTACTAAGACTGTTTAGAATTTGGTCTACACCTGAGGAACAGGAAGGATGGAAACACCGTCAGGCAACTCCTGACTATACAGGAACTGTAGAAGGCAGGCACACAGCTCTGAAACTTTTTCTTTCCACACAGAACAAAGTATCTCTTCATTGTACTGGCTACAATGGCATCCTGCTGGTTTTCAGGAATGAGTTCACAGTGTGAAGCATGGTTCACAGTTTTCAAAAGAAATACAGGGACAGCCATCATACCTCTAGGCAGTTGATAAAGAGCAGGTACAATTCTGTTTTATCTTCTGTTGGGAATGCTTTGTTCTCTAACTGGGTCAAGTAGTTCTGGATGTAATCCTTTACTTCATGGAAGCTGTGGAAAGAGACACATTGTTCCTGGTTATGTCAGTTTACGGGAATACCCACATCTCCCTCCACTCCACCCCCACTCCTGTAACCTCCAATCCAAGGCCCTGTATGTGTCAAACAAGCACACTCTACCAAACTGCATCCCTAGCCTCTGATTTGAGTGGGGGTAACACATGATTTTGTGACACTAAGCACTGGTCATTTGGAAAATCTTTTCACTATTGGTATATTTTTATTGTAGAATGCACTGGAAAAAAAATACCCCACATAATCATTAATATCCCCATGGATCTGTAGAAAAAAAAGTCTTACAAAGTGCATCAGCTTGTGGTAGAGGATACATGTTGTCTAAAATTTGAATTCTCACTTAAATATTGAAACTGTATCATTGGCAGCAAATACCATAGTGTTTAACTGTGACAGGATTGCTGTGTTGAAGAAAATGCCCTGAGCCCAATTCTGTGCTCCTGCAGCTGCTCGTCCAGGCACAGATAGCCTAACCTGAAGCAAGTCTAACTCAGGGCAACTCCACGTGACTATAAGGTGATCACTGCGCTCTGCTGTGCTGCTGGAATCCATGAGCACTTCCGGACCCCACAGAACAGTGTTAGGTCATACCCTGAAGGGTCATGGTTAGGAAAGCAAATGAGTGAACTTGCATTTTTCAACAATCTGTGTGCTCAGTGGTGAGGGGAACCACGACTATGACTCCGGAGTGTCTCTAGCACCCCTTAAGGATCCCACTACAGGTACCAGAAGGCCGAGAGTGCCTTGATAGGATTGTAGAAAATGTTGGAGTTCGGGACTGAATGGACACTTGGAGAGCTGCAGATCTGCTCAGAGCATCTGCCACACGGGACATCTGACCTGCTGGACAGAGCCCATGTTCAGTAGAACACAGACCTGCAGGACACCAGAGCACAGAGAATGAGGGCACAGCAAGTCACAGGACTGGGTGGCAGGAGCTGGGGGCAGAAGCACACCGTGGCTTCTTGCTAGGTATCACTTGCGCTGGGCCATTCTCATGGGCCCATGGGGGAAATTATACGCACATACCCTTCAAGTGAGCTGGGTTTGCTCACACAGAAGCTGCTTTTCCAGACCACAGATGAGCTCCCATCCATGGTGTAGCCAAGGCAGAGCCACAGAGAGGCAAAGGGAAGCAAAGTCCCAGATGAGAGCCACTGACCTGTACTTGAGAAGCAGTTTTAGTACCACAGAGCGGGTGACGGGAGTCTTGTCGACAACATCACCAAAAGGAGACAGAGACTTTGTGTGTTCACGGTGCTCTGCGGCCAGAGAGAAAGGGGCTGTAGTTCATGTCATGGGACAACGCTGAGCTATAGCCTGGTTTTTACATTTATGAGAAGAAGGCTACTCACTTTGGGAAGCATCTCTCAGCAGTTCCTTTTGTATGAAGAGTAAGGACAACAGGCTGTCAATCACACTCTCCTGAGGAGGGGTGTCATCTTTGAAGCACATGGTGGAAACCAGGTCCATGAAGAAGCTGTTACACATGTGCCGGAACTGGGCATGCTTCTCAATGGCTTTTCTGGTGGGGGTGGGGAGACTGTGATGAACGGCTTGTAGAGTGTGATCCCAACCCTTCCAGGCAGAGGGACATTTGGATAGTGTTTTGTCTTAATGCTTGTTTGACCTTGAACTCATGACAATTCTCTTACGTCAGGCTCCTAATTGTTGGGCTTAAAACTAGCCTAGCTTTTTTTTTTTTAATTGAATCAACAAATGCGATGACTTTACAATGATCAGAACTGGTCTTCAAACTACGAGTGTCAAGACTGCTTCTGGGAACACTGTCAACGTTTGGACCATTGAGTGTCCTAGAGCGTGGGGAAGAACAGAGGAGCAGGGTCAGGGCTGCTGATCTCATAGGGCCAGGGGTCTCTGCTTCTCCATCTCCTGAAGGCTGGGCCAGATCTGCCTTCATCCTCAGTCAGAGAATAAAGCTGCACTCACACATCAAGAGGACAGGTGGGGGTCTGGGCAGATGGTGCCACTGGGAAGGGACCTGCCCTGCACCTATGACCGCAGCGTTAGGGTGTGAGGGGAGAGGCAGGAGGGTCCCTAGAGCTCACTGGCTGGTCAGCCAGGCAGAGAGATGAACTCCAGGGTTAGTGAGGTGCCTGTCCCAAAAGACAAGGTAGAGAGTGATCAAGGAAGAGAATCTGATGTTGATCTCTGGACACATGTACACAATCATTGACACACCCGGACACCCACCCACATGAACATGAGTTCATACAAAGAGAGCAGATAGACGATGGGCCAGGGCTGTGGGTGAGTGGCAGGGCCATGCCGAGCCTGCATGCGTCCCTGGGTTCCAACCCTCCCCACTAAAGATGCCAAGCTACACTACATGCCAGGTTTTCTCTCAAGGACGTCGTCACTTGTATTTCTCCCACGTTTGCTGTCTCCATGTTTGTGCCCGTCTTATTTGGGGAAGGAATTTGGAGGCACTTGTCCAGGAAGGATTGTTTCTGAGATTGCTTATGAAAGTTCTCTGAAGCCAGCCCTTACACGCAGGGAAAGCTGACCAAAGCTGGTGTCTCCAAAGACCATATTGGAAAAAAGAGAGGAAGGAAGCTTTCTTAAGAGAAAGGGTGTTTTACCCGTGTTCCTGGGAAACAGTTGGTGAGAATTCGTCCGGCAAGTCAGTTAAGCAGGAGGGGCACATCATTTGCCCCGGGGAAAGCCTGGTTTTGATGCAGTGCAGACAGTATACATGATCACAAGGCAGACAGACAGGATCCTGTGCATCTCCCAGGCAGATGTGACATGGCTGAATACCAAACCTAGAACCCAAGAAGACAATCAGTTCAAGAGCGGAGAAGCTGGCGGCAAGGAGCAGGCCCTTCCACCCAATTGCAGGTTCAGAAGTCTGTCACTCTCAGAGTATTATACTACACATCTTACCTGCTGAATGTCTTGCTGACTTTGTCCTTGCACTCACAAAGGATGGTCATTACAGCCACAAATGGCCTGTGGGCCTTCAGGTCCGAGTTCTCTTCAAGACACTGAGGGAGAAGGCGGTGGTGAGCAGTGAGGGTGAACAGTGACTCAACACCATGGTCTCAGTGGCGGACGACATGCAGTACTCACTACAGCACTAGTGTCTTTTGGTACTTTGCTTAGGAAGTTTCCCCAATTTTGTGAGCTGCAGAGATGACTAAAGAGGTAAGAGCACTGGCTGCTCTTCCAGAGGACTGTGGTTTGAGTCCTAACCACCTGTAATTCCAGTTGCAGGGTATCTGACACTATCTCTGGCCTCCTTGAGTACCAGGCATACATGTGCACATACATACATGCAGGCAAGACACCCATGTACATAAAATAAAAATTTATTATGGCCAGGCATAGTGGTGCTTGCCTTTAACCCCAGAACTCAGGAAGCAAAGGTAAATAGATCTTGGTGAGTTCAAAGCCAGCCTGGTCTACATTTTAAAAAAAATTCCAAATTTAAAATTTCCTTTAAAAAACAAAACAAAACACAATTAAAATTTCAATATCTTGTTTTTCTATCTGTATAAACCCATATTTTCAGGTTAAGTGGAACTTGTCCACTGAGTCTTCTCACTGGCCCTAAGTGTCCTTTGTGTGACTGTGCTTTTCATCTATGCATGTCCACATGCATGGAGACTGGAGGACAGACAACCTTAGATGTCATTCCTCGGGTGCTGTCACCCCCTACCACACCCCCACCTTTTAAAGACACAGTGGGCCACTGGTTTCCAGCTTGTTAAATAAGTAGCTGGCCAGAGAACCTCAGGGATCTCTGTCTCCACCTTCCCAATGCTGAGATTACAAGTGCAAGTCATGACTTGTGGCTTTTATGTGTGGATCCTGGGGATTGAACTCTGGTCCTCTACTGAACCATCTGCCTACCAGCCCTGACTGTGATGCTCTTTATAGTACAAAATTCCCAACTTCAGAATTTTCCCCTATTCCTCCTTTTCTTTTCTTTTCTTTCTTTTTTTAGACAGAGTTTCTTTGTTAGCTCTGACTGTCCTGGAAATACTCTGCAGAGCAGGCTGGACTTGAACTCACAGAGATCCAACTGCCTCTGCCTCCATGGTGCTGGGATTAAAGGCAGGAGCCACCACCACCCAGCTCTCCTATTTCTCTTTTAGGGTCCTGCCTCCTGCTCACATCATGAGATATTTTGACTTGTAAATAATAATGTAATGACTGACTGTGTATAGACTTCCAACCTTTAAAAGATATGTTAGTTTTGGGGGAATCAAACCTTTGCTTTAGAATAATCTATAGAATAAACTATAAACTTCAGGGACAGTACAGCAACTTAAGAGCCATTTTTGATCACCCCCACATCCCTGAGAATCTACTCTCAGGACAAGGGCAAATGCCGTTCAGTGTCTTGTCTGCTCTAATGCTGTGTACCAGGGCATAGCCCTTGAGGTAAGCTTCCCCAGTGGCCCTTTCGATATCTGTGCAGGGCCTCTCATGGTAACGGCTCTGTGAACCTCTTCAGGGAGTGTGCCTGCTGCACGTTCTCTAGTTAATGGGAGTTAAAGGTTCTGGATGCTTGGGGATTTTGAATGTCCTCAACATTGTTGAATATGTCAGCTTCAGTATAATTAAGAAGTGTCTCTAGGGTGTATATTTAGAGCTGAACTTATGATCGGTAGTAAATACAATGAGCCAAGGGCTGTGTTTCTGGAACTCTGGATTACACATTTTGTAGGTGTTTTCATATTAAATAATCTACTGGACAACATGAGATTAAGGAAGGTAATTTTTCTTCTAAATCATTTTATTAAACACTTTATACCTTTTTAAATGATCATTTAGTTTATCTCTTGTTGGTTGTTGTTTTGTTTTTCAAGGCAGGGTTTCTCTGTGTAGCTTTGGAGCTTGTCAAAGAACTCACTCTGTACACCAAGCTGTCCTTGAAATCACAGAGATCTCCCTCTCTCAGCCTCTTGAGTGCTAGCATTAAAGGCGTCACCACCACCAATTTTTTAAATTGTATTGTAGATGACATTTAATTTTTGATCCATACTTGAATTCCTAATATTAATTGTAAATAGAAATAATGTATTTTTATACCCCACTAAATTTGACTGGTTAATCAACTACCAAGCTGAGAAGCATGCAAAAGACCTAGACATCTCTAAGAAGATACACACAATGGCCAGAGTGCACATGAAGTGGTGCTCTGTACTAGTCATTAGGGACACTAATCACACTCAGAGTGACAGTATCTCACAGTACCCCCACATTTCAGATGGCCGTCCTACAAAAGGTGGGAAATAATGAGCACTGGCCAGGCTACGGAGCAACTGGAAGCCCGGATGTTGCTGGTAGAAATGTCAGTGTGGGAAAAGCACAGCAGCTGCTCTAAAAGTGAAAGCAGAAGTAAGCAAATGAGTAGCTTGTCCAGAGGAGGAGGCACTCGAGCACTCCCGTGTTTAAGTTCCCGGCTGTTTGTAATGACCAAAACGGTAACAGCAAACCCAATGTCCAGGAAGGGTATTCTGACACACTCTGCAATGTGTGCAAGAAACCAGGCCAAAAGACAAAAACTGCAAGTTCTGCTCCCCTGAGGCAGCAGTGCTGGTCCAGTTCACAGAGACAGAATGCAGAGCTGAGGGATGGGGATGGGGAGTTGTTCAATGGAGACAGTTTCTGTGTAGGAAGATAAGAAAGCTCAGCGGTTAGATGGTGGGGATGGCCGCATCGTATCGTGGACGTGCTCAGTGTCACTGAGTGTGTGGCTTAAATGACATGCTTCATGTAATATGCACTTTAGCACAATTGTAAAATATGGCAGTGGTCTGGTGCTGGGTGTCAAAGGCCATAGGGATATAACCAAATGTCTGACAGATCTGTAGCAAAGTGTTTAGGAAGACTGTTCTATGAGACACCTTGGAAGGCAGATCATATAAACAAGAGTCTGGCTGTCTGAACCTTTCTTCTTCTCTGTCTATTTGTCTGTCTATCGACCTGTCATCTGTGTAACCATCCTTCCTGTCGGAGATAACGGAAAAAAATCCAAATATGCGTTGACTATTGTCTGCAGCTTTTAACAGTGCTTTGTTGGGGGAAGCTGAGGGCATTGTGACTGTTGACCCTGGTCAGGGTCAGGACCATGATGAGAGATGGCTTTGCAGACACAGCTTTCCTTCCAACCTCAGTAGGAGACGATGCCTGAGGCCCTGTGTCTTCCCAAATTCCATCTGACACTTCCAGCTAGGTAATGGGAACCAACCTCACAGCAAAGTTCAGATAGTCCCATGGGCTGTGATACCAGGAACAGCTTCCCAAACTCCCCAGATGGAAGGTATCAGTTGAAGATGACAAAGACGGAAGACAGAAGAAACCTGCACACCTGCCTTCTGGGAGCTGGCTGAGGCTGCTAAGGCCCATTCTGTTACAAAAGTGAGAAGCAGCCAGGCGGTGGTGGCTCACGCTTTTAATCCCAGCACTCGGAAGGCAGAGCCAGGTGGATCTATGTGAGTTCAAGGCCAGCTTGGTCTACAGAGCGAGATCCAGGATGGGCACCAAAACTATACAGAGAAACTGTGTCTCAAAAAACAAAACAAACAAAAAAACCAAAAGTGAGAAGTGAGCTTCTGCAAGGCTCCAGCACTGCGTCCATTGGCCCCTGGCTTCCACGTTGACTTCCCACTGCACCCACCTGCTCTTTAGAGGCTGCATGAAGCCTGGAGCTATGTTTCTCTGATGCCAGTGACCATCCCCAACTGGCTTCCCTCATGTCAACTTCCCAAGGGATGAGGACGGGGTAAAGGGACGAAGGGCAGAGCCTTGTGCTGTGCTGAGTGGCTGCTGCTGCTGCTGCTGCTAGCATGTTCAGAGGGTAGCTTTATTTGCAGGAACACTGTCCTGTAATGTCACTCCTTTATCAAAGGCGTTGAGGGGCAGAAGCATGGTGCTTTCCTGTTCCCTTGCCCTACACCCATGGCTGTTGTCATGACCATGGTGATGGTATCTTCTCCCCTGAAGGATGGGCCATACAGTCATTTGGGGGTCACTTTAGAGCAGCAATTCTCAATCTTTCTAATGCTGCAACCTTTTAATACAGCCTTCATATGGTGATGACTCCCAACAGTAAAATTATTTTTGTTGCTACTTCATAACTGTAATTTTGCTACTGTTATGAATCATAATATAAATATCTGTGTTTTCGCTGGCCGGTGGTGGTGCATGCATTTAATCCCAGCACTCGGGAGGCAGAGGCAGGCGGATCTTTGTGAGTTCGAGGCCAGCCTGGTTTACAAGCAAGATCAGAAAGCGCAAGCTAACAGAAAACCTGTCTCGAAAACAAAAAAAAATCTGTGTTTTCTGATGGCTACAAAAACCCCTGTGAAATGACTGTTTGACCCCAAAGGGGTCGTGACTCACATGTTGAGAACCATTGCTCTAGAGGCTAAGAATACCAACTTTTTCATCCCTCCTATGGGAATCACATGCTGGTTAATTGAATCACTGTTCCTGCAACCGAATGCTCAGTGATACACCCTGACTTGGCAATCTGAGATAGGAAATAATCAAATAGCCATCATCGAGAATGCAGTGATTGCTGAGCGGTGCTAACACATGCCTTTAATCCCAGCACTTGCGAGACAGAGACACGTGGATGTTTGAGTTCGAGGCCAGCCTGGTCTAAAGAGAGAGCTCCAGGACAGCCAGGCTACACAGGGAACCAAACCATGTCTCAAAAAACCAAACAGACAAACAAAAGAACACAGTGATCTGTCATGGCATCACTGTCCTCTGCACTACGTAAACCTGCCAGAGCAATAATGCCCCAACCAGAAGAAGCTGTCGGGGGAGGTTTCAGCTCTCACGCTGCTCAGAGTCGGGCAGACTGTGACTTAAGCCCAGCAGCACTCACCTTGTCTAGTAAGAAGACATACTTGGTTACCAGCTGACTGAGCTCAGGAATCTGGCTTTCAGTCCCCAGGAGGACATGCTCCACAAAGAGTGAGATGGAGAAAATGCGATTCCACAGGGCTCTGTCAGGAGGGATGTTAGCAATGAGCTCTGACGGGAGCCTGAGATCCCGGAGCAGAGAGCAGGAGCTGAGCAGAGGCTAAGAGGTGAGGCAGACATGAGGGCACCTCCCCTGCACAACACTGTTCCAGACAGGCTCCCGACTCTTCCCACACCAGGCTCACCCCTGTCATGCTCCATGCTTCAACACACAGTGGTCCTGCAAGCTCGACACAGGGACTGTTTCCTGACCCTGACAGCCTGCCCCTTCTCCACTTCCCCTGCCCGTCCCTTCCCTGCTCTCCTTTTTACTCTGCCCACATTGTAACAACATGTCCACTTCCTATGTCTCAGAACTGTTTTCTTCCTGGGTCTAGAATCACCTGAGATAACCAGCACTCGGGAGAGGCTCCACGGCTACGCAGCTCAGTGAGGTGAGTGTCTCTCCTGCCCACCCTCCTCGTCAGGCTGCAGGATTTGGTAGGTCCCAGGGTGAGCACGGAGTGCACTGGGGCACTCTTGCTGCTCACCTGACTTCCTGGACGACAGCTCTGGTTTTGTTCCCACAGTCCGGCAAATACTCGCTGGAACAGACAAGTTCCAGTGGCACAGACAGATTCTTCACCATCTGTAACCAGGCCTTGGGGTTCGGCTTCAGAATGTCTCCCTTGAGCACTTCAACACAGGCCAGTGCTGCAAACGCATCTAGTGTCTGGAACAAGGAGAACTGACATGTGACCCAGCAGGGTCCTCTTCTCCACCGCCACCCTTCAATGCAGCCCTGCATCGTTATTCCCAGTGAGGTTTGGGGTCCAGGCTTGTAACCTGCTCCTCCGTCACATGGCAGATGTGCCTGCCTGTAAAGCATCTCCTATTTGGGACATGGCTCCATAAGCCCTCTGCTCACAGGATGGAATTGGAAGCACTCACGGAGGGCAATCCCGGTGGCCTTCCCAGAAGAGACCCCTACCATTTCACAGCCAGGCAAGCTGTGCGTCTGTGCTGCCTCCCCGAGGCTCTTCAGAACCTGGGGGTGGATAGTCAAAATTCTGGAGAAGTTCTGCAGCCGGGGCCTGAAGTGCTGATAGGCAAGGTGCACCCAGGGCAAGGAGAGCCCTTCCTCAGGCATTCCTGAAGTCACTCGGAGCTCACTGAGGCAGGACCACAGGGCCATCTGCAGAAACTGGAGACAAAGGAATTTCAGTACACCGTTTTACATGTATTCAAAAGCTATAAAAAAGAAAGTTGAAAAATCAGGCCCAGGATCACCTGGCTGTTTTTTGGTGGAGTTTTATGGCCTCGCTGGCTTTCTAAACTGGTGTGCAGACTAGTCTTATGTCAACTTGACATAAGCTGGAGTCAATAGAGAGGAGGACGCCTCAATTGAGAAAAGGACTCCATAATATCAGGCTGTAGGCAAGCTTGTGGAGCATATTGATTTTTCTTTTCTTTACTTTTTCTGTTTCCTTTTTTTTTTCCTTTTTAGTTTTTTGAGACAGGGTTTCTCTGTGCAGCTCTGGCTGTCCTGGAACACATTCTGTAGACCAGTCTGGCCTCGAACTCACTGAGATCTACCTCTGCCTCCCTGGGTGCTGGGATTAAAGGCATGTGCGCAACCACTGGCCAGCTGGAGGGCATTTTCTTAGTTAATGACTGATGTGAGGAGGGCCCATCCCATTGTGGGTGGTGCCATCCCTGGGCTGGTGGTCCTGTGCTCTATAAGAAAGCAGAGCAAGCCATGAGGAGTAAGCCAGTAAGTAGGTTCCCGCCCTGTTTTAGCTCCAGTTCTGACTTCCTTCAATGACGAACATCAATATGGAACGGTGAGGTAAATAAACCCTTTCCTCCCCATCTTGCTTTTGGTTATGGCGTTTTATCATAGCAATAGAAACCCTAGCTAAGGACAACTAGGGTCATTATGTCCCCAAATTTCTTTACTGTTACAATTTAAACACCCCCTCCAACACTAGTCAACTCAGAGAACATTGGGGGTTTTTGTTTGTTTGTTTGTTTGTTTGTTTCTTTGGTTGGTTGGTTGGTTGGTTGGTTTTTTGAGATAGAGTTTCTCTTGTGAAGCCCTTGCTTGTCTTGAAACTTGTTCTGTTGACCAGGCTGGCCTCGAACTCACAGAGATCCAACTGCCTCTGCCTTCCATGCCCAGCTGAAAACATTGCTTTAATGGTTGGCAAGTACTCATGTTAAATCTATCTTTAAACGACTTTAATCTCACCTCCTTTATTTTCATTGATTAAAAAAACATTTTTAGACAGGGTTTTTCTGTGTAGCCCTGGCTGTCCTAGAACTCACTCTGTAGACCAGGCTGGGCTTGAACTCATAGAGATCCCCCTGCCTCTGCCTCCTGAGTGCCAACACAACCCGGTCTCCCCTATTTCTCTTTTAAGGTCTCAGACAGTGCAGTGCATCTAGACATCTACATTGTTTCTATCAGCAGGTGGTTTATTAAGTTTCACAAATCAAACGAGGTTTGATCCTTCAGGGTTCCTAGGAAGAACTGCATTAAGCAATCTTTGACCATATTAGTTATAGTATATTCCCAAATTGTACTCATGCAGTGAGGCATGAAGGTTTGGGGCAGTGAGATGTATCAATCTTTCCACTGAATTTCATTTATTATTATTATTACTATTATTATTTTTACTATTATTGGTCTCATGTAGCCCAGGCTGGTCCTGAACTTGCTATGGCCTTGAACTGCTGTTCCTCCTGTCTCTACCTCCCAAGTATAGTATTATAGAGTACAGATTATCTGAGACTATAGATGAATGCCACTATGCTGGCAGCTACAGTGAGATCTTAGAACTCTAAATGAGAACAAGGTTTGGTTCTAGAAGGCACATAGTGGAGGCTGAGGGCTTGGCCATGAGTATTCCATGTAGCTCTAAGAGTGTTTGAATTTGGCACCACTGTGGCTGAGGTGAGGACGTTCTCTTGTCCATATTATTCACACCTACCTTTAACTCCTCCCACGAAGTCACTTTCACGTTCAAAAGCAGGAAGTCCTTCACATAGCTCTGCAAGAGATCCTCCTGCTGTGCCACAGGGAGCTGAGTGAGAAACCCACCCAAGGGAGTCTTCTGGAAGATTTCCACGAACTTCTTTGATAACCCTATGGAGAAGGCAGAGAGTGGCATAAGCGAGATGAAACTGTGGTGGTATTGTGTTCCCCAAAATATTGTGCACCCTAATAAACTTATCTGGGGTCAGAGAACAGAGCAGCCACAATATTAAACATAGAGTTTAGGCAGTGGTAGCACACGCCTTTAATCCTAGCATTCCAGAGGCAGAGATCTGTCTGGATCTCTGTCAGTTCAAAGCCACGCTGGAAACAGCCAGGCATGATGACACACGACTTTAATCCCAGGAAGTAATGGCAGGAGGCAGAAAGGTATATAAGGAGTGAAAACCAGGAACTAGAGCCTGTTTAAGCTTTTAGGTTTTAGCAGCAGTTCAGCTGAGATCCATTCTGGATGAGGACTCAGAGGCTTCCAGTCTGAGGAAACAGGATCAGATGAGGAATTGGCAAGTTGAGGTAGGATGTGGTTTGTTCTGCTTCTCTGATCTTCCAGCATTCACCCCAATACCTGGCTTCAGGTTTGATTTTATTAATAAGACCTTTTAAGATTCCTGCTACAATGAAACCCTGAGTCTAGGAAAGAAAGAGGTCACTGCCTCAAAGAAGGAGGTTAATTTTTCTGCATTGCCTTGAGCCTGCACTGGGGTGGGGGGGCTCACCCTCTGTGTCTGTGATATACTGAGCTTGCACCCAGAGCTCCTCCAGGTAGTCCCTGATCCTCCAGCTGAAAGGGACAGCATTGCATGTATCCTTGAGCAGGTTCATGTGGCTCTGTACCAAGATGGAGGGCATCTCATTTTCGGACCTGCAACAAGGCAAGCGAGAGCAAGGCTCGTGAGAGGGCACTGGAGACATGAGGTCCTGTGCACAACTAACACCAGCCCTTCAGAGGGGCTATCCCTGGGGAATGGCTCTGAGATGGAGCACGTGCCCACATGGGGGAGGTACCAGCAGCATTTCATACAGCGAGGAAACAAGGAAAGGAAGACATGGTAGAGATGGGAGATGGTTCTGTCAAGCCATGCTGTACAAGCAGGAGGACCCGAGGGTAGATCCCCAGCACCTACTTTAAAAAAAGCAGGTGCAGTTGCATGCACTTGGAATCTGAGTGCTGGGGAGGCAAGGATGAGGACTGATCCCTGGAGTTGGCTGTTCAGCCAATTGAGCCAAATAGTTAGCTTTGGTCTCCGGAAATAAGGTAGCAGGTGGGCTGCCCACAGTGAAGAGCACAGACTGCATTTCCAGAGGACCTGGGTTCAGTTCCCAGCACCCACACCTGGGATTGTAATCGCCTGCAGCTCTGGCTCCAAGGGTTCTTCTGATCTCCATGGACAGCCATGTAAACAGACACAGACAGACACACACAACTAAAAATAAACCTGTAACAAGAGATCTGCCATGACTGAGGAAGACACCCAGTGCTGACCTCTGACCTCCACATGCATGTACACATATGTTCATATACACACAAAATTCTTAAAAATTCAAAGACTATTATTGTAGGCCTCATGGGTCGCTGCAGGTGGGTTCCCAGGTCAGGGATTCTGCTGTCCAGGAACTCAAGGAAAAGTGGCAGCAAAAGCCACCACGTAAGGTGCCCAAAGTTCTGTGGCAGATCCAGGTCTCTGTGGCCTTCCTGCCCTCCCCTCCGCCACTGCCTCTGCGCCGAGGGGTCTGACCATATGCTCGAAGCCTTCTTGCATGAACATCGGCAGCACACCATACTCTAATACATGCTCCCAATAGCAATTTCAGAATCCCATTCCAGGGGCTGGAGAGGTGGTTCAGTGGTTAAGGTGCTTGCTGCTCTTCCAGAGCTGAGTTCTGTTCCTGGTACCCACATTAGGTAGTTCACAACTGCTTATAACTCCAGCTCCAGGGATCTGACATTCTTTTCTGGACTCTTTGGGCACCCACACACATGGCACCTTTATACTTTTCAATATTTCATTCCTTTATGTATTTCTTAGTAGCCTACATCCTGGACCAGTTTCCTTGGGTCCAAGCCCCACAAGGTCAGGCCTTCGGGAAGGGACAAGCACGAGGAAGGCTGAGTACAGGTTCTGCCCCACTCAGCATCTGTGTTGTGCAATAGAACCTGGTGACCTGAACCTCTCATGTGCTCTCAACATAGGCAGATGGAACAGCAGAGTGACCAAGGACCTCTCAGGGTTTCAGTGAGCACTGTCTGCTGCTATGACCCTCCAGGCTGCACTGAGCAGGTTCACAGGGTACAAAAGTAGCTTGGGGACAGAACAAGGTGCTGCTGCTCTATTGTGACCTTCCCTCCATCAAAGCCAGGCTCTCACTCACCTTGTGTTATTCACTGCAAGAGGGATGTTCAAGAACTTAATGTCACTGAAAATAAACATCCAAAGAGCTTGGACCCAGGCTGGTGAATCTGGCTGGACCAGTAGCTCCAGGTTGCCGTCTCTGTCGATGTGAGATATCATGCTCGCCAGGAGGGGGGTAACTGCACCTTGGACCCGCTTCCAAAGGGTATGCCTGCAACAGGGGCAGAGGGAGTCCGCTGTGGTTAGGGTAATCACAACACACACTACTGCCTCCACATTCTCTTCCCCAGGTTCCCACATGGAAGCCAGAGCAATAGCAGCTTCCCAACATTTCCAAGAATGGGGAAAGCTGGGCAGTGGTGGCACACGCCTTTATTCCCAGCACTCAGGAGGCAGAGGCTGGCAGATGTCTGTGAGTTCAAGGCCAGCCTGGTCTACAGAGCTAATTCCAGGATAGCTAGGACTGTTATACAGAGAAATCCTGTCTCAAAAAAACAAACAAGCAGAATGAGGAAAGTGGTTGGAGATGTCTCAGTGATTGACAGCATGGCTACTCTTCCAGACGACCCAGGTTCGAGTCTTAGCACTCACAGGGCAGCTCATAACTATCTGTAACCCCCGTTCTGGGTGACCTGACACCCTCTTCTGCCCTCTGGAGGTGGTGCACAGGCACACATGCATGCAAAACACTGATGACATAAAATATGGTTTTTAAATTTAATTTGAAAACAAAAACTGGGAAAAAAGAGTGACCAGCAGAGAAGGGCCTTAGAAGGTTAGAGCAGAACTGGGCAGAAGCTGCTTCCACAGCCACGTCTGAAACACTCATCAGAGAGGCAAGGACACTGACTTATTTTTAAATGTAGCTATTTCCAAAACCAGTCATCCAGTTCTGTTAACAGTGAAAACAGCTGGATGGTTGTGGTGCACACCTTTAATCCCAGCACTCGGGAGGCAGAGGAAGGCAGGTCTCTGTCAGTTTGAGGCCAGCCTGGTCTACAGAGCTAGTTCTAGGACAGTCAGGGCTACATAAAGAAAACCTGTCTCAAAAAAAAAGCAAAACAAAACCCAAAAACAACCAAAAAAAGCCATAAGACACAATGAAAACAATGACCAGATTTATTGAAAAAGAAATTTTTCCGCAGCTAGGGATAAAACAAAGTCTGATTATAAAATAAACAGCAAAGTAAACTTTCTCCAGATCAAGTTAGTCAAGAAAGCATGCTCCCTGAGATTTAGCTCTGCACCTGTGTACTTGAGGTTGCCATGGTCAGTGTCTGAATTAACTACATGACATGCTGCTGACCCACTCAGGACTGGGATGTGAATCAGTGTTGAGCACCAGCTGACCATGAACCAAGACCTGAGTTCAACCTCCAGCACCATCCCAAGGAGACAATTATAGAGAATAATCAAGTCCATAACTGATGATATATAAGATATATATGAGACTGTAGTGAAATACAAGAAAGATGAACTAATGTTGGAGGTTGGTATCTAGTGTCAGCATCTAAGACAGAGAACTGGGAGAGAAGAGACTGAGAACACTTGCTGAGGAAGACAACAGTCATCTCAGGGCACAGAGACACCCCTCGACTTAACAAGCACTCCTCACACTGTGACAAGGACAACAGTGTGAGCTGAAGGCTGAGATGGGAGCAGCTGAGACGAAGCAGGGCCCTGAGGTGTGTGGCGGTCAGGCGCTGGAGAAGCTCCCTGCAGACAGACTGCAGGCTCAGGTAAATGAGGAACAGTGCTGGTGAGCTCAGGCCAATCGGCATTTAACACAGACTAGCGGGCTGCGAGGCCTGACAGTCCAGAGGCTTTATGTACATTAAATGGGGGCACAGGCTGCAGAGATAAGACACAGCCTTAGATCCTCCAAAGGCCCAGGGTGCTACCTCAGTCCAACACAGGGTCTTCAAAGCTCCTCATAAGTCCAGAGGAAATGGTCAGTTTTGTAGAAAAAGGGACGCATATAGTAAGGTACTCTCCTGGATCCTAAGGCTATAGACAGAGTCACCTCAAGCAATAGGTATCATTGTCAGCTCAGGCTCACAGCCTCTGGCAGCATCACTTTCTATGGTTATGACACACTGGCAAACACATTCCCAGGAATAGATGGTGGGGGAGGGGAGGGTTCCCTGAATTGTTTGTTCATATGTTTTTGGTTTTTTTTTTTTTTTTTTTTTTTTTTTTGAGACATGGTCTCTCTGTATAGCACTAACTGTAATGGAACTCACCTGTAGACCAGGCTGGCCTCAAACTCACAGAGATCCACCTCTGCATCTGCCTCTGCCTCCCTGAGTGCTGGGATTAAAGGTATGCGGCGCCACCACTGCCTGGCTCCCTGAATATTTTTATTATAGAAAAGTATAAATAATTGGGAGGCAGAGGCAGGTTGATCTCTGTAAACCTGAGGCCAGCCTGGTCTACAAAGTGATTTCCAGGACAGCCAGGGCTGTTACACAGAGAAACCTTGTCTCAAAGAACCAAAAAAAAAAAAGTATAAATAAAATAAGAAAAGATCAGAAATGTCCCATAGAGACACCATCCAGGTTCATTTAAGGCCCTGGGAGGGGAAATTACATCTCCAGTTTGCTCAGAGGTGTAGGAAGAAACACCTGGACACTTATCCTCGATGTAAGAGTCACACCAACAGGAGTACTTCACTAAGAGTCACACCACCAAGAGTACTTAACTAAGATCACACCACCAGGAGTACTTCACTAAGAGTCCCACCACCAGGAGTACTTCACTAAGAGTCACACCACCAGGAGAACATCACTAAGAGTCATACCTCCAGGAGTACTTCACTAAGAGTCCCACCACCAGGAGACATCACTAAGATCACACCACCAGGAGTACTTCACTAAGAGTCACACCTCCAGGAGTACTTCACTAAGAGTCACACCACTAAGAGTATTTCACTAAGAGTCACACCACCAGGAGTACTTCACTAAGAGTCACACCACCAGGAGTACTTCTCTAAGAGTCACACCACCAGGAGTACTTCTCTAAGAGTCACACCACCAGGAGTACTTCACTAAGAGTCACACACACCTCCAGGAGTACTTCTCTAAGAGTCACACCACCAGGAGTACTTCACTAAGAGTCACACACACCTCCAGGAGTACTTCACTAAGAGTCACACACACCTCCAGGAGTACTTCACTAAGAGTCACACCTCCAGGAGAACATCACTGGCATGGTGCAAAGACCTCCATGCCTCTTTTGCCCTTCCTTGTACCTGAAGGTGCCGGCCTCCTGCAGGGCATCTTGATTAGCAGCCTCCCTGGTGACCCATTCCTTCATACTTTGGACCTGGTTCTCTTCTTGCTTCTTTAGAAGAACATGGAGGCGCATCTTCGATTCCCGCAAAAAGGAGGCTGTGAAGACAGTGGGAACGAGTTCGGCCTATTCGTGCACACTAGGTTGTAGGCCCCTCATAGATGCGACCCACCTTGCCCAAGAGAAAAGCTGCCCACCCTTTGGCCAGGAAAGATTACCACGGATCCCAACCATGCCCACTGCTTCTGTCAAGTCCAAGAAGCCTGAAAATCAGGCGGATGACTCAGCACCCGGGTACAGTGCTTACCATTGCCTGTGTTGTCTTCATTTAAGAGGCCAAGGAGAATGGCCACTCTCCTCATGTTGCGTGCACAACTCTCATTCTGGTCTCTGAGCATCCCCACGGCGCTCTGCACACAGCTCCGCAGCAGTCTGGTGGTGTCCAGGACCTGGGAGAGTGAGGAAGAGAACAGGCTTCTGTTGTCCCAATTCCAGTCTGGACAAAGGCCGGGCCAACCATGTGAAATGGTGATTTTGTGTTAGCAATCATGTGGCTCCAGTTGCTGGTCATTGGGCAAAAGTTACCACCTCCCAGCCCTGCCCCTCGATGGCCAACATTAACAAGAGAGTCAGGGAGGAAGGAAGGGACAGAACTAACAGCGAAGGGAATGAGTCACTTACACATCCATGGTGGAGGGAGGAGGGGCTGCAGCCTAACCCCAGTCTCCCCTCCCCCGATCATAAACACAGGGTTCTTTGCACTCCCAGGAGAGGGTCAAAGATGCAGCTCCCTTAGCTAATGGGAGAAGCAGGACTCACATCACAGCCTCCTGGGTCAGATGCCTTCTCCACCTCCTCTGGACCTTCCACTTCCATTTTTTCCTCTGCCATTTCCCCTGACTTGCTGGTCTCTGTCTCCATCTCCTCCTCTGGGTCATCTGCTAGGTGAAAGGCAATGCAGACATGTTAGCATGCGGGGCCTGAATAGGGCGAGTCAGGATCTCTGGGATAGGCTGGGACTTGCCCGGCTCCCTTGTCCTTATCTGTAGTGGTGGCCGAGGAAAGGGAACGTGTGCCTTGTATACCAGCTCCAACTCTTGCTCAGGTGCTCCCTAGCCTGACCTCTAAGGGCTGGCAAAGGAATTAAAGTAGACTGGCATGCTGTGGGCATACTCGGGTGGCCTTGCCCGTGGCTCCACCACAGCTGGCTGTGAACTCTGCTGACGGCCAGGGGCTGGCACAGCGGAGGGGCTCTGCATCCAGCACCACAGCACTACCACAGCTGGCACTCCCTCCTGTCTCCCGCACCATGACCCCAAATGGTGTCTTGTGACTCACACTCAGGTTTGTCCACTGCCTTGAACAGCTGGCTCATGGTGACATTCTGCAGTTTAGTGACATCTGAGGCCATGATTGTGGATCTGCGGAGGTCATCAATATGTACAGACCGCCACAGCCCTGTGGAGAACACAGTCACGGAAGTCTACTGTGACTTAGCAGTTTTCTTCTTGTCATTCATAAAGACATGTAACAACCTGGCTGTTTATGTTAACATGTGTGTTTTCATTATTATTTTTGTGTAGCATATGTTTGTGCACGTGTGCCACAGCACTAGTGTGGGGTCAGAGGATAACTTGTGATAGTTGCTTTTCTCCGTCCAGCATGAAGACCCTGGGGATCAAACTCAGATTGTCAGGGTTCACAGAAAGTACCTTTACCTCCTGAGCCCTCTAGCTGGGCTAACCTAGGTTTCTTTTTAAGATTGATTAACTGGTTTTTATGTATTGAGTACTTGTCTGCATGTATATATATACACCATGTGTGAGTCTTGTAGGTCAGAAGAAGGTGTTAGATCCTTGGAAATGGAGATACAGATGATTTGATCCACCAGGTGGGCACTAGGAACCAAACCCAGGTGCCCTGGACCAGTAGTCAGTGCTCTTAATCACTGAGGTTTTGCTCCAGCCCCTTCTCCCAGATTTTTAATTGCACTGTTGCTGAAGGAATGATCAGTACCCCAAAGTCTGAGCCCTTGGACATGTGAGAAACCACAAAATCTATCAATAATATCAACGTAAGCACTGGTTAAGATATTGAGTAGCAGGGCAGTGGTGGCGCACACCTTTAATCCCAGCACTCAGGAGGCAAAGGCAGGTGGATCTCTGAGTTTGAGGCCAGCCTGGTCTACAGAGTGAGTTCCAAGACAGCCACAACTACACAGGGAAACCTTGTCTTGAAAAACCAAAACCAAAAAGATCTAGAGGAACCTCTTGCAAAGTGCCCATGGGTGAGCTCTAGGTTCCTCATCCGCATCTCCCTGCAGCTACCTCATAATTAATTAGTAAAGGCGTGTGAGGCACCGGTAAGGTCTGCCCTCCATCATCTATGAAATTATCCACTGGTTATTTCCAATTTCTGGAATATATGTCTTATAGCAGGAGACTGATATATGGATAACATTTCTCCCACAAAGAGTCAGCGCACAAAACTGAAATCAAATGAGAGGAAAGCCGCTCTGTTGGTGCTAGTGGGTGGGGAGGTCGCAGAATTCCCTCCATCATGGCAGGTGGCAGTCAGAGAGGACAAGGAAGTGCTAAAGCCACGGCTGTGTGCCCAAAGTTGGTTTGTCTGTCTGTCTGTCTCTGAGACCAAGTCTTTCTGTGTAATCCAGGCTAGTCTTGAACCTGCAATCCTCCTGCCTCAGCCTCCAGAAATCTGGGATTACGAGTGTGTGCAACCACCATACCCAGCTAAAACTAACGGCTTCAGTGCCCAGGTAAGAAACCTAATTGTGACTGGAGAGCATTGTTGGGATTCAAATTCTAATTCCAGACACAGGACCACATGAGAAACACCTGAAATACTACTTAAAGGAACACACTCCAGAGCAGTGGCCCTCCACTTCCTAACGCTGTGACCCTTTAATACAGATCTTCATGTTGCGGTGACCCAACCATAAACTTATTTCATTACTACTCATAACTGTAGTTGTGCTACTGTTATGACCTGGAATGTACATATCTGACATGCGACCCACAGGTTGAGAACGTCTGCTCTGAGGTGCTGTAGTCCTACCTCCATGGAACCCCACATAAGATGTGCCACTTCCCATTCGGGAAAGTTTCGTAATGAAATAAACGAAGACAAAGTCCTTGGTTCCCTGTGTTTTGTTGATTTCATTGATGGTGGAATACCTGTTTAAAAAGCAAACACAAATCAATACCAACCAAGCAAACACGCTATGTTGGGAGCTGGCTGCCACCTGCCCTATGAGCTGACAGGAGCAATCTTGGTCTCACACTTTTAGGAGCTTAAAATGTACTTCACAACCTCAAGATGAGGTGGGCTCACTTCCCATCCCTCCCAGAATCCTCTGCTCAGGATTGGATTTCTGTCCTGAATAGAAGTGTGTTCTCAGGGCCTTGCCTGGCTGTGCACAAGCTAAAGCTCTCTGGCCTTCCCATGGAGCCCTGGGCAGCACCGAAACCCGTTCCCAGTAGATCTCACTACGCCCTGAAATACAACATGGTTACCAGTGCTTTAAATGGGCCCAGAAATTCCCATTTATCATGAACAAGAAAATATGGCTAATTCTAAAGTATTAGATTTCTTTTACCAATACCATAACAACATCTATTAAATACAAATAAAAGCACACACACACACACACACACACTTTACCAGCTGGTCCTGTTGTTAGGACAAGCCTGTCCCAGCTGCTCAGGATGCTGAATCATGAGGATCACAAATTCAAGGCTAGCTTGGACAATTTTGTGAGCTCCTATCTCAGAATGAAAAGGAAAAGGAGGGGAGGGAGAGCTGGCTCGCCAGTTAAGAGCACTTGCTGCTCTCCCAGAGGACTCGGGTTTGATTCCCAGCACCCACAGGGTGGATTACAACTGTCCCAACTCCAGTTCCAGGAGATTGAGTGTCCTCATTTGACCTCTGTAGTACCAGGCACACATACAGGCAAACACACATATACTCAAAAATAGTGTTTAAAAAAGTAAAGAGAGGGCTACATTGTAGCTCAGTGACTGAGAACTGGTTTATTAACATATAACATGAGGTTATTTGGGCACTGCTGAAGAAGTCTTTAATCCCAGCTCTGGGGAGGCAAAGATAGGCAGATCTCTGTGAGTTCAAGACCAGCCTAGTTTACAAAGTTAGTTCCAGAACAGCCTAGGTTGTTACATAGAAAAAAAAAGGGGGGGGGGAGGTTTCAATCCTAGTCACACATACATACCACACACATCCACAAACCACCAACATTACACACACACACACACATATACCTACAAACCACACACACCCCACTAACACATCACAGACTCCCACAGGGTCTAACCAGTTACTGCTCTTGAACTTGCAATAACCATAACTAAAAAGCCAAACATGTTTCAAGGATATTTTTAAATATCTGATTAATGGTCTACTATTTATATGTGTGTTTTACAATTTTGCTCTCTCTCTCTCCTCCCTCTGTACACTCCCCCCCCCATGTGTGTGGATGTGTATGCACATGCGTGCATGAGTACAGAAGAACTGGGGATTAAACTCAGGTCCTCTTGCTCACGTGACTGAGCTATTCCTTAGCATTTCCAATCATTTTATAGTCATCTGGTGGAATGAAGAGAATTTTCTTGTTAATTTCTGTGTCTCATGACACTTGCAGAGAAGAGATTCTACTGAGGTTGTAAGTAAGTGTTGGTTCCCTGTGTTGTTTCTAGACAAGCATGAAAACGTACTTGGCAGAGGCTACCAGCTGGGCGCTGTGGACACCATCGTCGAAGTCTGTCTGGATGACTAGGATTTTATGCCTGGTTGGGTTCATCAAGCAAGAGCTGGAGGAGAAAGGGAATTAATTACTGGGTGAGTTCCCTGTCCTGGAAAATGGATAAAGGAATTTCCTGAAAGAGGGTGAGGCCAGGGCCACACAGAAAAAAGCATGCAGAGAGATGCCCTCCATTGGGTAAGCAGACGACTCAGCAGAATTCTAAATGGCCAGCAGGCTTCCTGGGGAGAGAGAGGACCAGGCTGGAAGCTGGAGGAGAGGAATAGAGTAGTGGGACAGAGAGGCCCATTGGAGGTCCAGGCATGAGCCAATGCAGAGTGAAGGCCCTGCCCCCAGTTCACTAACCAGTGCCAGTCTCTATACCCCAGGGCCGGGTCCCTGAGAAGGCAGCGAGCAGGGCACCTCACCGGACTTCCTTAAGGAAGGAATATTCAGTGTCAAACTGCTGCAGAGACAGGAGCATAGGCTTCGAGGCCAGTCCCTTCAGCTCGGATTCCAAGACTTCACAGTCCGTACTGGTCAGCAGTCTGGAGAAGGTGGTGATCTGCAAAGAGGGAGGCAGACTGTTGGCCAGGAACCAGTGGGGAGCTGCTGTGGGGGTCTTTCTGTACGCTGTGAGTGTGTGTTGCTAACACTGGTTAATAAAGAAGCTGCTACGGCCTATGGCAAGGCAGGATAGAGCCCGGTGGGGAGTCCAAGCAGAGACAGGAGAAGAAGCAGAGTCAGAGGAGATGCTGAGAGCCCCCAGGGGAAGCAAGATGTGATGTAACACAGGTAAAGCCATGAGACCCATGGCAATACATAGATTAATAGAAATGGGTTAATTTAAGATGCAAGAGCTAGCTAGCAAGAAGCCTGAGCCATAAGCCAAACAGTTTGTAAGTAATAAGCCTCTGAGTGATTATTTTATCAGCTGCCGACTACACCAGGGTGGGACACACGAAGACTTGCGGCTACAGGGAGGCCCGGCTACTCAGGTTAGAACCTAGAGACATGAGGAGGTTGAGCCCTGCCCATGATGGGTGCACATGGCACAGTGTGTGTTCAGGAGGAAAACAGACGCAGAGTATCTCCGGAGACAAGGCAGGCGAGGTAAGAGGACCCGCAGGGCTAACAGGCACCAGTGAGAAGTGCCCTGACAGGTGCCTGAGTCTCCTTCCTGCTCTGGACCCTTCTGGAGTCTCAGGATCCTTTAGGACTCTGAGCAAATGTCACTTCTCATCCACTGACTTCACGCTGTCCAATGGTGTCAGCCATTGGCCTCTCTTCCTATCACAGCAGTTCTCAGGGGGCCACACTCCACACTGCACACTCGAAGAGCCCTTGGGGTGTGCTGACACTTGAGCCCCCAGTTCTCACTCCTGGCCTGATCCCTGAGCTTCTGATTCCCTCATATCCAAACCCATGCTCATTCCTGAATGAGCTAAGCAAGGCCCCTAGGCAGTTGGGAGGGGTCCAGGGACTGCCCTGTCACCAGATGCCCACACCCACTGCCCCTCCATGAACTCAGTAATTAGCCTGTGCATCTGCACCCCACCACTTCTTTCTCTCTTCTTCATTGTTCATTCTTCTTCCATTTTTGTGCATGGGTGTTTTGCATACATGTGTGCCTGCACCCCCTGTGTGTCTGGTAGCTGTAGAGGTCAGAAGATGGCATTGAATTCTAGAGCTACAGCTGCTTATGGCCTGTCATTGGGTCCTGGGAATTGAACCAGGGTCCTTTGGAAGTACAGCCAGTGCTCCTAACTATTCAACAATCTCTCCAGCCACCCAAGCATTACTTTGTTTGTTTTTCAAATCAAAGGTTCTCCGTGTAGCCCTGGCTGTCCTGACACTCACTCTGTAGACCAGGATAGCCTGAAAATCAGACATCTGCCTGCCTCTTCCTCTGGAGTGCAGGGGTTAAATATGTGAGCCACCACACCAGGCTTCCCATCATTTCTTGGTACCATCTGCCTCTCTGCTTTGGCGGTCCTGATCCTGCAGCTTCTACCTGGCCTGTTTGCCATGACTGTCTTCTTCGGCCTCCCTGCTGTCCGATTGCCACGGCCACTCCAGACAGGCTCCTGCCGTGATCCTCGAGGCAGGAGGGGTCAGGCTCCTTAGCAGAGCCACCGAGGACTATTCTCAACCTCAGGACCCAAAACTCACAGCTTGGAACCTAAAGCTCTACCCATGAATTCTGCCAGAGATCTTCAGCCCCTTTGTCCTCGCATGTGCCCAGCCGCTGTAAGGAGCCTCTTAAAAATCCCATCTGCCAGCCAGGCGTTGGTGGCGAACGCCTTTAATCCCAGCACTCGGGAGGCAGAGCCAGGCGGATCTCTGTGAGTTCGAGGTCAGCCTGGGCTACCAAGTGAGCTCCAGGAAAGGCGCAAAGCTACACAGAGAAACCCTGTCTCAAAAAACCAAAAAAAAAAAAAAAAAAAAAAAAAAAATCCCATCTGCCCTCCCTCCACATCTCGTGCACAGCAGGCTTCCTGTGACGCTGACCCTAACTGCATAACACTGCCTCTCTAAGCCACATACACACACACACACACACACACACACACACACACACACACACTCACACTCACACACGCACACCGGCCAACACGAGAACAGTGGAAGAGGCTGGCTACCCTGACTCACCCTCTGTGCTCAGACCATGAGGAGCCCAGTGTCAGCATGTCCATGTTACCTGTAAGTCACCCCTGCTGGCTGCCTTAAATAACAGCTTGATTCCTGACCCTAGGAGCCTAGAGCAGAGGGTGAGGCTGTGGGAAGACGGTCACCTCTGTGAAGACAGCCTGGCACTCCAGATGGGCCGTGCGCAGGTGGGCCTGCAGGAAGTCTGCAAAGGAATTGTGCTGCTGGTTGTAGTAATACTCCTGCGTCAGTTGCCGCGCGGTGAACGAGCCCAGTGAGGAGCCACTCAGCCGGACCACAGCGTCTGGCGTTGCACAATCCAGCAGGATGAACTTGGCCTCTTCAGACACCTTGCGGTACAGCTCCTCCGTCAGGTCCCTGGGGCCCTGCCTCTCCACAGCCTGCAGCACCACAGAGGCACAGGCATCAGAGTGGAAGCCGACGAAGACGTCTGCAGGACTGTACTTGTGTCTGGCAATGAACTGGTCAGCTTTCACATCCGCAAATTCACACGCCCACTGTTGCAGCTCACGCACAATGCCCTTCTGCCACTCCTCCAGCACGGTGTTGATGTCCAGGTAGTGCTTCTCCAGCCGGTTGATGAGGGGCACAGGGAACTGTTGGTACACCACATCTTTCTCTTCGATGACGATGAGGCGGAAGTCAGTGTGGACTCGGCATTTGACTCGATGGGTACCTAGTCCAAGGTCCACATACTTCTGGCCTCCAAGGTAGACGTAGTACTGGTTCAGAGCGTCATACAGGCTCTCGTACAGGTTCTGCAGGTTGAGCAGCACCACCATCTTTCCTGTCTCCATGCAGATCTTCACCCGGTTGATGTTCCTGCAGATCTGGGTGTATTCCTGGTCCTGGGGAAAGCTGGAGCCGAAAATGATCTCAGGTTGCTGGCCCTCACTAAAGAACAACTGCTGTAGGATCTGCAGGGCCACATAGTTCCTGGTCAGCACGAGCAAGTACCGGGACTCGGTGCTGTCCAGCCCCTGCTGGACGCCTGCAGGCCACTGTAAATGTTCTGCTTGATCAGTTCCACGGTGCTGACTTCTCCCTGTACCTGGCCTCGGGAAGACTGGCTGTAAAGATGTCCAGGGCCTGGATGTCGTCTTTCCCACTGAAGTTCCGAAGGACAGAGTGAGCGATGTCTCGAGGGGAAAGCCCCTGATTTGAAGCTTTGGCTTTGGCAAAGACCATCTTGATCAGGCTGTAATAGTCTCGAAGCCCAAAGAACTCCTTGTCCTGGGTCTGACACACTGTTTCATAGGCCTTGGCAAAGGGTGCAAAATACCCTCGGATTTGGTCCTGAACCAGCCTGTCCGAAGAGCAGATCCCCTCGGCACTCTCTATGAGCTCCTTCTCACTGGGGCTGCCACGTGACACAAAAATGCCCCGGTTCATCTTGGCAGGATCCAGAGCCCAGTTGGAAATGCCAACAAAGCCAACTTTTTTGTATGGGGCAGGATCGTCTTCAATGCACCCATCTTCCAGCAGAGGGTGCAGAGTCTTGAGGGGCATTTTGGGTGAGTCTTCTGCCAGCCCAACCTCGTCCAGCACCACCACAGAGACGTACTGCTGCAGGTCCTTGCCCTGCTGGAATCGAGCACACTGCTTGAAGGTGCCGATGATGCCTTGGGGGGTGGAGTGGGGGCTGCACTGGAACGACACCAGGTGGACCTGTTTCAGGCAGCGGAAGAGGTCAGAGAAGGCCGACGGCCCTTGCATGGCGTCTGCTACAATGATCTTGGCAAGGGATTTGGAGCTGCCGGGCTTCCCTACCAGGAAAAGGGGGATCTTAAGCTCAATGCAGATCACCATCATGAAGACATTCTCCTTCAAAGCCAGGTTCCGGGCTATGTTCGTCCGAATGGGTGCCCCCCTCAGAAAAAGATCCTGTGCGTGAGTGATCTCATCGAGAATGACCTTGCTGTCATTGTATGGTTCTGGAAGGCACTGGCCAATGGCTCTGCGGTAGGGTGCTTTCTCTTCTAAAGAGGCATGGTAACACACCCCAGTGGCCATTACCAGGGACCAGAGAACAGGCTTTCTCTCAAAAGTATGCTTGCCGTCGCTGGATTCGTGGAGAAAGTCATCCAGCATTTTCAAGAGCATCTCACTGTGGTCGTGAAACCATCTGAAAACTTTCACACAGCGCTCCACATCCCGGAGGCTGACGAAGCCACATTCATTCTCCCTCTTCCTCATGAACCTCTGAGAGGCAGAGAGCACACGTGAAATCACACAAGCATCAGATTCATCTACCGTGATGGAGCCCACCAGTCTCTGCACGATCTGCTGGATGTAGAGCTCTTCAGCAGAGTCATTCAGCTGTCCAAAGTCCCACACCAAAGGAATGAGGCTTGGAGGCAGAGCGTGGACTCGATACACCAGCTGTCGAAGTGGGATGGAACCCAGCCTGTCTGCTGTCTCCTCTGCACTCACCCTGTATCCCAAACCTGCAGACTCCAGGCGGAGGATCATCTCCTGGGAGTGCTTCCGGTAAGGGTTGCAAGCAGCAATGATATGCAGGCCGGAATCCTCCTTTAGGCACTCACCATCCACTGTTCTATCACACAGGACCTCTTTGATACAGCTTACGGCTTCTGTTGTGTTGGCTTCGTCAAAGAACAAGATGGTATCCAACTTGTGTTGGACCTTATTGGAGAAGGCTGTGCACTCAGCATCCTTGACTCTGGAGTAGATCATGGATGGAGTTGTTCCTCCATGGACCTTTACCAACTTCATAGTTTCTGCCTCAAACCTACCACGCTTGAGGTCACTAAGGAATTTGATGAGCCTGGTTTTCCCACAGCCTGTCTCTCCCCCATGATGATAACTGGGATCCCACACCGAAACCGCATCTCAATGGCCAGGATCTTAAGCATATTGTCCGTTGTAAGTTCGTACGTTTCATCAGGGTCAAAAGGCCTCTCAATCCCTAGAGCCAGGCAGAGACTTTCAATCTTCTCACGTCTGCACAAGTGATCAAAGTTGATATTGAAGGGTACTCTCTGAAGTTTCAGCCCTTGAAACAATTCTCCTGTCATGACATTCTTCTTGATGACTTTCCCATTCGAGGGATTGATGGCATCAACATAGCCATTGTTGTTGGGCTGCAAGTGAAAACCTATGAATGTCATGGTCATGTGGTCACCATTGAAGAAAACATATGGATGGGGCTCTGACTCCCATCTCTTTCGGAGAGAGAAGGGAGCTAGGTCTTCTTCAGAAATTCCGTCCAGGGTGACCAGGTGTTTACCTGGGCTTTGGTCCGAAGTGTGAAGACTCGGAGTGGCAAAATCTCTCGCCATTAAGATCATGAAGGTTACCACAAAGTTCTTGAAGCCCCTGAGTGTGTCTCCAGTAAAAGCTGAGTTGCAGAAGACAGAAGCCTCACAGTCCTTGAGCTGACAGTTCAGAAACCAAGCGAAGTTCCGAAGCTCAGCCCAGGAAGGGTTTACCACTCCACAGTAAATCAGGAAGTGCTGCAGGCACTCCTCGGGCGAGCCTTCCACAGAGCGTTCTTTGTACTGAAATGTGTCCAGGTTCTGGTTTTGGTGGAACCGTTTTAAATACTGGTAAGGTCTTTGGAAAGTTTCACTGCTGAACTCCATTGGGTCCATTCCAGGTTCTCTGTGGCTCCTCTCGGGAGTCAGCTCCATGTCTATCACTTCCTTTGGAGGACGACAGGTAACTTTGGGGAAGATATCAAGAAACTTGAATGGAGGTGCACGTGCATTCTGCAAAGAGGAAACACATGATCACTGAGCTTCTTAAACGCTGCCTTTGTGTTTTAACTCCAAGTCTACACTGTATTTTTAACTTGTCTCCACAGGCTGGCAACTTTTGCCTGCTGAGGTTTTAGAGAACTGAATTGGAAGACACATCCTTAACAAGAAAGTATTTTCTAACACAACTCTGGAACTTGTGTCTTCACAACGTGCATACAACTGTGTGTAGGGGTGAGTGCCAAGCCTGTTTAAGTACTCGGGTCCAAGAGGAACACATCTTCTCTGTACTGGGGTTATAGAATTAATATGCCTTCCCAGTGAGAAGTCACTTCACACACTTGGACATTAAAGAAGGAGAAAGCTCCTTCCTATACACGTGTGTCTGGCTCTGGCTAATGCTCAAAGAGGAATCAGCCTCCAGTAGCAGACTTTACTAGCTTATTATATACACCTAAGCTTCTACACCTCACACACACTGTGGTCCTTCCATCTTCAAGTCCCAGTCCCAGGCTGTCCTTTGAACAATTTCAACAGAGAAGGGAGGCTGCGTGTCTGATCACTGGGGCAGAGGTGGCACTGTCAGAATTATTTCTTACGTACACCAGTGCTGTTCCTTTGAATAGTTGTTACCCAGGGTCACCCTGCCCACCTGGCAGAATTAGGCTTTCCTGGTGAGAACACAGGGGACTTAGTGGTGGTTGTGACCCGGATGCGATGCCTGCTTGAGTTTTTGATAAGGGGATGGAATTGAGGCCAGTTGTTAATCAGGGCTGTCCCCATTTGTTATGGGAGGTCAATCTCAGTGACTGAACATCTCAGCAACCCTACACTTTAGTTAGGGTGGAGAATTTCCTTTCCTACAGTTTCTAGCAAGCATGGTTAGTACTCTATCTTCCGGTCATTTTGGAGACAGAGCTTCTGTATCTAACTTCTACTTCATGTAACTTGATATTTCCTAAGCAAGTTTACCAGTAAATCCCTATAGCATCGATTTTACTTCAAGTTTATCCTGAACTACTGAGAGATGGCAGCTCTCAACAGAATCCATTTTGGCTGCAAGCCTGAGGTACAGCCTTGTCCCTCAGGACCACAGCATCTGTGTGCTGATGCTGAGGGAACACTCGTCTCAGTCAGGTGATTTCTCAGCCCCAGCTGCCCAGCATAAATGGTCCAAGCAAAGCAAAGTGTTCATGTTAGTGGTTCTGGTCTCATGATATTCAGTCAGTTCTTCGGTCCCAGCTGACCGGAAACAAAACACGACTCAGCCCCGAATGAGGCTTCCCTTCCCTCTGCACTTCACAAGCCACGCCTCTACGTCC
Organism: Peromyscus leucopus; assembly: GCF_004664715.2. Taxonomy (NCBI): domain Eukaryota; kingdom Metazoa; phylum Chordata; class Mammalia; order Rodentia; family Cricetidae; genus Peromyscus; species Peromyscus leucopus. The sequence continues at coordinate 103,891,874 of NC_051086.1, forward strand.
ATGCTGCTCTCAGCATGCTAACCTTAAAGTTCCCAGATAATTAATAGTGCTCTGAGCTCTGAGCACCCAGTGGCTCAGAGTCCAAATGTCACCACAATTCTCTCCAAACACAGGGTCAGGTCTGTCACAGCAATAGCCCAGGAAACTGGTACCAATGTCTGGCCTAGTCAGTGTTTATGTTGCTGAGATAAACACCATGACCAAAAGATACTTGAGGAGGAAAGAGCTTCTTTCATTTACAGTTTTTACTATGCACTCCATTCCTGAGGAAAGTTAGGGCTCAAGAGAGGAAGATGGAGGCAGGAACTGAAGCAGAAGCCACGGAGGAACACTGCTTACTGGTTTGCTCTCCAGGGTTAGCTCAGGCTGCTTTCCTGTGTCGTCCAGAACCACAGGCCTCCAGGTCAGACTGCTACCCCGCCCCAACCATAGACTCCGCCCAGCTGAATCAGTCACTAATCAAGAAAATGCCACAAAACTGGCCTAGAGGCAATCTTCACATTTTTGTTTTTGTTTTTGCTTCTGTTTAGCTCTGGCTGGCCTTGAACTCACTGAGATCTACCTGCCCCTTCCTGACAAATGCTGGGATTAAAGGCTTCTGCCACCACTGCCCAGCCTGAACACCACCCAGCGACTTTACAGGCCATCTCCTGAGGGAACTTCTCCATTGTGGTTCTCCTTCTCAGATAACAGGTTGGCAGAAACAAACCAGGACAAGGTGTGCTCCACAAGTCCTTCTGTCGGCTGTCTCCATACCCACCAGTTTAGAAGGCCTCTTTGGCTGTACTGAGGGCTCTTGTGAGATTTCAACAACATATAAATGGCGCGGGTTCCGAAGCCACATTTCCCCGTTTACATCCATTAGGTACTGCAGAATGAGGAGTTTGAAAAGAAAGACAGGAATCCCAGTCTGTACCTACAGAAGGAGACACAGGTTTGTGAGTGTGTAGGATGGCAGCCTCACATTCTGAGGACTGGCTTGTTTACCCCTTGACAGGATGCAGTTGATCAGGAAGGCGTGAGGAGGGAGGAGGCAGTCAGGACATGGGAACCTGTCTTCTTCGAGGTCATTGGGTAGTGATGCCAGGACACTTACTGAAGTGCTCACATCAATGTGGAATATCATAGGCGTCTTCTGATAGTTCCTCTTCAAGAATGGCAGGAGGGAGCTCAGGACTTTGTTCTCATCTACGTGACGGTCTGTCAATCTAATAATTTTTAAAGGCACCTTTTCATCCTCGAGCTTCATTTTCAGGTTTTTGTGTAATCTGTTCACATAGAGTGACTTTCCTGCAATATGAACATATAGACATTAGACCCCAAATCTACAGACAGAGAGTAAGACAATAGAGATGCCATAGAAGTTACTCTTCATTTAATTCAGACAGATGCAATGGACCATCACTGCCTACTGGCTTCGTGTCCTTCGAATCCCTGGGTTCCCTGTCTACCACCCACTGACCAACGTTGCCTTTCCTTGCTACTGGTGGTGAGCCTAAGTCAGGAAGGCAGGAGCAGGTGCGTGGAGGACAAACTCTCTCCCACCTAAGAGTGTGGTTCAGGGAAGAGGGGACAGGATGGAAGGAAACAGACAGCACCCAAAGGATCATCTGTTTCTTCTCAGCCACAACCAACATAGACGGCAGAGGTCGGGAGTTTACGAGGAAGTCAAACTTCAGAACATCTCCAGAGGGGAGGGAACGGGGCTCTTGGGAACTGCCCAGTTTCCAAAACTAGGCTAGAAAGGGTACTGGTCTACAGCTAAAGAGGAGCCAGACCCCTGAAGAAGGGCTTCATCTGAGTCTCTCCTGCTGGAGGAGGAAGCGTCATTGGGCAGGGTTTGGTAAAGGGGACCTCTCTACCCCCAGGTACTTTCATTACCAACACCAGCTCTTTCAGAGGTCACGATCCCAACACACATCCTGTCTCTGAATACAGTCGCCGCTGACGGGGTCTGCTCTGGGACCTGATAATGGTTCTCCAGGTAGGCCTGGATGTCCGGCAGTGGGGCCTGGGGAACCAGGGGGACTTTGTGCTGGCTGAAGGTGGAGGGGAGGTAGCAGTGCTCCCGGGCAGCATCACAGACTATCACCAACTGGTAGTCTTCACGGTGGCGGCACTGTGTGCACAGGTCCCGGAAAAGCTCCTCTGCCCGGCAGCCCACTTCATAACTCAGCTGGTCGGCGAACAGCAAGCTGTAGACCTTGTCTTCCTGGGAGCCCAGTGTGAGGCAGCGTCTCAGGAGCAGTTCCACCTCCTCCACTGTGGTCCCCGGGGTGCAGAGCAATACCTCATCGAAGGTTGGCAGAGGCTGCCTGGGGGCCTGCATATAGATGGCCAGTGCGGCCAGCAACACCTCAGAGTGACCACACAACACCAGGTTAGGCTGGCCAACCTGCAGGCCTTTGGGGAGTGGCCGCTTCACGGGACAGTCCGTCAGTGTGGCCAGCTGAGCCAGGCAGCTGCCCAGGGCATCCAGGTCCAGGCAGTCGGGCAGGAAGGCACTCATGCACACTATGGATTGGTCCATGATAACCCGAAGCTTGCCCATTAAGCTGGACTCAGAAAGTAGCCGCCGAGGCAGATTTTCCACAGCCCCCCTCCGGCGGTGTCTGGCACCACTGCTTTCACAGGACCCGGTGACTTCTGAGATGTCACGTGCAGTGCAGTTGTTTTTGATGAAGGACAGCATCATGAGGGCAGCTTCGTTGGGTCTGGGTTTCCCGAGCTCACTGCTCAGATAGACCAGCTGCTCAGCTGTGTAGAAGTTGAGGTAAAAGTGTTTGGCTCTCTTCTGAGTGACTACCGCTTTCCAGTGGTCCAGGAAGTCCTCCATCTGCCTGCAGAGGGCTCCCAGGAGCTCGATGATATCACCGCTCTCTTTCAACTGGTTGACCAGCTCCAAGCCAAAGTCCATGCGGATGGAGATGCCCTGCCTAGGGCAACAGTAGATCTCAGCAGTCCAAGTCCTGAAGAGCATGTTGCCTGCACAGTGCAGGTTTATGAAGGCATGCACAAGCCGCTGCATGCTGCTGAAGACCTGGGGGAATGGGAGCCATGAGGCCAAGGGAAGACACAGGGACCTACACATGCTGACCCGCTTTCCAGCTCCAAGATCTTAGACTCCTGTCACTGACTCATTGGAGCACACTCACAGAAATCTACCTAATAGTCATTATACAACAGCTATTCCTTCCATAGTTAAAGAGTAAGCTAATGAGAGGCCTCCCTTCTTTTTTTCTTTTTATTTTTTTGAGACATACACTATGTAGCTCTGACTATCCTTGAGTTTTCTGTGGAACCAGACTGGACTGATCCCCCTGCCTCTGCCTCCTGAGTGCTAGGATTAAAGGTGTGTGCCACCATGTCCAGGGAAAGAAAAAAGATGTCAATATAAAGACTATGCACACGTGTGTGTGTGTGTGTGTGTGTGTGTGTGTGTGTGTGTGTGTGTGTGTAAAAGCAGGGTCTCACGTTACCAGGCTTTCCTCAACAGGAACGTAATACATACTTGCCAGTTTTTAGAGGCAGCAAAGTGACTGTTTCTAAGAATACCTAGTGGTCATCTCTTCTCCACAGCTGGTGACAGTTCCTGCTGAGGTCCTTGGGGAGGACCTGCTGCTCTCAGGTCTGTCCTATTTCAGATACTTCTCTGGGGTTGTGGTTTGGGGTGCCATGCACCCTTCAGACCCATTAGCATCACCCTCTAGGTATCAGAGCAAAGCTCTGGGTCAACCAAAAGCCAACGCAGACCCTCTCCACAACTCAGTAAGGAAAGTGGCTGGCCCAGCTTGAGGCCAGAGTGGCCCTGTGGGGAGGAGCACAAACCCAAATGCTCACCTCAGAAAACTTCTCCACTTCCACATTGCTGCTGTGGTCTTTCTTGCCAGACATTAGCATAAGCTTATTTAAAAGCTCCTTCAGCTCTTCTGTGGAGTAGGTGCGGACCCCCTCTTGGGCACCATGGTCCTCAGGGAGAAGAAGGTGTAGAATGGTGTCTGGGGAAATCTGGGAGGCAATGCACACTGGAAAGTTAGTTTCTGGTGCAGAGTCCCATGACTTTATAGCAAGACCTCAGGGCCATGCAAAACTGCACCAGGACTTGGGGAGACTCACCTTCTGACCACCTTTGGGTGCCTCAATAACATAGATGCCTCTGTTGTTGATAGCTGTGGCCAGGGACAGAGACGAGAGCTCTACAGATCCATGGCTTTCCTTCACTGTCTTCAGCCACTCCAAATTTCGGGCAGAACCTTGCTATTGGGACAGAAGCAGGAAGCAGGCTGGAGTGAGCAGCCATTTTCCACTGCCACCCTCCACCTCTGCTCTTGCTGGGGTACAGCTGCCCCACACCCCTCCCCCAGCACTCATGCTGTGTCTCTGTGCTCTGTCTCCTTCCTGGGGTCCTGTCACTCAGCATATTTTCAGTCATGCTTCCACTGCTTTCCGTGAAGCCCTAGCTGGCAGGTGTAGTGGAATTGGATTTATTTGTTGTGAGTGGGGAACAGCCACACACCCACTGCAAAGAGCTTACCACCCCCACAGTGAGATATCAGAAAGAGTGGCATGGAGCCCTAGGCTGGTTTTGTTTTGTTTTGTTTTTTAAAATTTCTTATTTGGAGCCAGGCTTGGTGCGTACACCTTTAATCCCAGCACTTGGGAGGAAGAGGCAGGCAGATCTCTGTGAGTTAGACGCCAGCCTGGTCTCAAAGATCCACCTGCCTCTGCCACCTGAGTTCTGGGATTAAAGGTGTGAATCACACCTGACTTGGTTTTTAAAATTTTTACTTTATTTTGTGTGTATAAGTATTTGCCTCATGTATGTATATGTACAGTGTGAGTGCCTGGTGCCATGAGAGGCCAGATGAGGGTGCTGTACCCCTGGAATAGAGCAATGGAAGGTTGGGAGCCACTGTGTAGGTGCTGGGAACCAAATCTGGGGCCTCTACTAAGTCAGCAAGTATGCTTAACTGCTGAGCCATGCCGATTTCAGGGTTCTGAGGAGACCAGAGTAAGGAAAACATGCATTACAGCTGTCATTTGGATGTGGGCTTTTCACAGAAAGTTTGCAAACTTCCCTCTGTATGCATTCCACTTCCTCTTCAGTCCTGAGGCCACGCCAGTATCTCAATTTGATGGAAAGTGAGGAAAGTAAAATCAGACCCCAGTACGGAAGGTTTGTGTCTGTGTATGAGCGTGTATACACTAGTACACTGTTGTATGCAGGTGCGTCTGCATGTCTACAGACATGGTCATGGAGGCCAGAGGACAATCTCAGTGGTTGTTCCTCAAGTGCCAATCATGGGAAATGCTCAAAGTAATAGAACAAAATGAGAATGACCATTTAGAGAAACCCACAGGCAAGATTTCACAATGTTTTTTTCTTCTATGCTTCATGTGGCAGAGACCCTCTGTTTCCACAATGACATTTTGTCTATGCCTTCCCGACTCAAGACAGAGAGGACATCTGTCTTGGAATCTGTCATGAATCAGCAACATCAGTGGCAGCCTTGCCCTTGGGGTCACTGATAGTCAGCTATTGCACTTAATAGCCTTGGATCCTGAGTAGACTCACCAGCTTACTGGGCAGGTCCTGGTCATTGTCCAGGGCCCTCCACAGTTCCTGCAGATGATGCATGAACTCACAGAAATCTGCACCCGAGTCCATCTTGTACAGCAGGGAAGCATAACCCTGCACGGCATCATGGAAACAGGCCACCCGGTCCACGTCGATGTCGTTCTCCCCCGCCGAGATGGAGGCCAGGTCCACAAACACCTTGAGTTCATTGATGTCTTGAGAGGAGCAGAGGGGAGGTCAGCACATGACCATGCTGAATTTGGGGCAGTAATCCTAAGTGAAGCTATAATCGGACACCAAGCTAGTGTCTTGGTTTGACCCGCTCCCTGTTTTTGCTAAGAATGTGAAAATATCATCTATTGACTGATATCTAACCTCTATCAGACAACAGTGTTCCAGGCATCATACTAGGCTTGCTGTGCACCTTATAGCCTTGAATCTACCACACAACATCACTTAAACTACCTAAGAGACCTAGGCTCCGCTAGAAGAATATGTGGACAGTGAGAAAACTGAGATAGCTCTCCACAGGCTCTGACCACTCAACAGATATGCATGGAAACCTTCATGGGGAGTTACAGACCACCCCTCTGGGAAAGTATCCTGTGGAAGAAAAGGTTAAATGGGGAGGGGAATTCACAATCATCTGAAATTCCAGCTCCAGGGGATCTAACAACTTTTTCTTGCCTTCTAGGTACCATGGATGTGAGGGTGCACAGATACACATCGAGGAAAAACACCCATACACAAAAAATAAAAATAAAATTATTTAAATAAAACAATAAAAAGACACTGGGTAGTGGTGGTGTATGTCTTTAATCCCAGCACTTGGGAGGCAGAGGCAGGCAGATCTCTGTGAGTTCCGGGCCAGCCACGTCTACAGAGCGAATTCCAGGACAGCTAGAACTGTTATATAGAGAAACCTAGTCTCAGAAAACCAATAAATAAATAAATTAAAATAAAAAGACTGGCCATATGGCTCGATGGTTAAGAGCAATTGTTGGCCTTACAGGGTATCTAGGTTCCATTCCCAGCACCCACGTGGTGGCTTTCAACCAATTGTCATCTCAGTTCCAGGGGATCTGACACCCTCTTTAGGCCTACACAAGCACCAGACACATACGCGGCACACATACATACATGAAGATAAAACACTATTAACATACAAAACAATAAAATAAAATAAAAAGGCAATAAAGGAGGCTGGGTTTGTACAAAATGACCTTCAGCTATTCACAGCAAGCAACCTTAGTATACAGGGAGCAGCAAAGGAAAAGTTTCTACACATAACCTGAGAGACGTCATTGGAACAAAATAACCCCCAGTGAATGAGACAGACTCTGCCCTTTGCCTCAAGAAGGCAAGGAGCAACTTTCCTGGCCTTAGTACAACCTCAAGTACCAGAACCTCACAGAGGACCATCTGGCGCCACCTGCAGGACCCAGGCAAGCCTAAGGGGCTGGCCATACCTTCCAGGGCCTCATGCAGCCAGCCTACAAGCTCCCCCTGCCTGGAGAGTTCCTCCAGGCAGCGGTGGCGGGGCTCACTGATGTCTTGGAGCAGCTTCTTGGCCTGGATGAACTCTGGGCTGATCTGCTTCAGTTTCTCATGAAGAAAGCTCTCAGAGGAATCCGCCTGGAAGATGAAGTTCAGTATGTAGTGGCACTAGTTAGCCAAGCCTAGTCTTCAGGAAGCCACCACCCATAGCAAGGGCAAGGCTCACTTAATGGTGGACAATCCTCCACTGTTCGTCCACCTCCTGCCCTCCCTACACCTCCCACTCCACACCAAAGCTTACATGGTCTCTGAAATCTGTCCCTCCCCATAGCACTACCAGATCTCTCTCTCTGTATATATATTTTTCTATTTTACTGGTCAAGGAATATGATGGCACATACCTCTTATTTCAGCACTTAGATGTTACAGGAATTATATGATAGGATAAAAGGGTAGGTTATTAAATTGACATTCAAATTAAAAAGGCAAATATCAGTTTTAAATAATTCACATTGGTATGGAATCTTGTATATTGATATAGAATAACATTACTTTTGTTACACTGTATATATGTTTCTATTTCTGTTTAGGATGTTTTTGTATATTGATACAAATTTAAGGTTATTTTTGTTATACTGTATATATGTTTCTACTTCTGTTTAAAATATTTTTGTGTATTGTTACAAATTTAAGATCATTGTCCTGATACTATACTACATTATTGCTTAAGGTATTACCTATACAGCTCATACCTATACAGCTTGTTTATTTATGCAATGTAAAGTTTAAAAAGCTACATAGGATAATAAAACTACATAGGATAATAAAGAATTACAGGTTAATAGTCACCTACATTTATCAAACTTATAGTCATGTTAGTTAGGTTTTCTAGGTATACAGAGATATGTTTCAAATAGATAGGTGATCTTCAAACATTTAAAGACCTACAGAATATGGCATTTAAAATGTTTTAATAACTTAGACTTTTCTTGACACAAGACAAGTCTGCTCCTGGTTGCAATGATTTACTTCTAAAGAGGATGATGGACACTGAAGACACTCCATATAGAGTTTGCTTTCTTTGTGGCACAGGTTGGCCTATAGGACAAGAAACTGCCCTTGCCTCCACTGCTGACAATAAGTACACTGTCCAATATGGACAAGCAGGAAACAAAGAAAAATGATGGCCAAACTTCGACAAGACAGGGTTGGACAGTCCTTCAAAATTTCCTGCTTCTGAAAAAGCTCTGTCAGATATTCTAGGCCTGTAGGCCAAAGATGGATGTCCCAATATTGCAGAAGAACCTTGGGTGACTGTCCAGGTAGCCAGCTGTTTCTGTCATTTCTTACTTTTTTTTTTTTTTTTTTTTTTTTGGAAGTTGTTTGTTTGAATTTCCTGCTTACTCGGGTCATACTATTTTCCTTCTCAGGTCTTTGATAGGGTTAAAGACTAGACAGTTATAGTTACAGTTCTCCTGAATCTTAGCAAAGGACATATTAGGTACAAAACTTTAGACTATTCAGGAGAGGATGGCTATTGGAATAATCTCTCTATAATTTGCCAATTGCTTACACGCTGGATATTTAGAATGTATTTCTTTCTTAATAATTGTTCTTTTTTTCTGAGACAGGGTTTCTATGTGTAGTTTTGGTGCCTGTCCTGGATCTCGCTCTGTAGACCAGGCTGGCCTCAAACTCACAGAGATCTGCCTGGCTCTGCCTCACCAGTTCTGGGATTAAAGGCGTGCGCCACCACTGCCCGGCTAATAATTGTTCTTGTTGTATGTAGTTTCATTTTTGTTAAGATTATTACCTTTCCTTTATTCTGGACTTGATGATAATTCTTATTGTATGTATTTTAATTATGTTAGGGTTAGGATCTTTCCTTCTTAATTAGACAAAAAGGGGGAAATGTTACAAGCATTCTGTTGTAAGTCCACTAGCCAATTGAAAGGAGCCTTTTGGTTCAAGAGAAGGGATTTTCATTGGAAATGGAGATGACTGAAAGAAAAGGTGGGCTGGGGAATGCACCAGCCTTTTGGAAGGAGGAATAAGCAATGAGTGACAGAGCAGAGGGGCTGGTGACTTGGCTGAGATTCCCCATTCTGTCTGGTGAAAATTGGGCATGGATTATGCTTGATAATGAATGGTAAAGTAATCATTTGACTTCCATTAGCACTTGGAGGCAGAGTCAAGTGAATCTCTGTGAGTTCAAGGCCAGCCTGGTCTACAGAGCAACAGCCAGGACACAGAGAAACCCTGTCTCAAAATGGAAACAAAAGACTTCCCATCTTAGCTGCCAGGGGTCATGGGTCACTTGCTGCTGCCTAGACCTGCAATGGCCTCTGGGACAGGTGGCCTTCCTTCATTCTGAGATCAGAGCCATTATTAAAGAACATGGCAAAAGAGGTCATGAATTTGAAAGACAGCAAGAAGTACACAGGAGAGTTTGAAAAGGGGAGAAATGAGTAATAATAATCTCAAAAATAAAAAAAATTAAAAAAAAAAGAATGTGGCCTCCTCTTCTTGAATTGCTGATCCCCTGATGGATGGATGACCTGAAACTCACTGGCTCAGGAGCTACCACATTACTCAAGGAGAAAGCTTTGCTGTCCATCTTCTTCCCATCCCCCACACCATCCAGCTGCTTCATCAACACCCATAACCCCCCAAGTCAGAAGCCCCTGAGCTCTCAAGAACACTCAGGTTGGCAGGAGTGGGTAGCCATTCCAGCTTTGATCTGGAAGTTCCAACGCCCATTGAGGCTTCAGCAACTGTCATGCCTACAAGGCAGGGCCGAGGGAGGCACCTGGAGACCTGAGATCCAGATGGGCAAGCACACTCTCTGTTCCTGGACCCTGAACGGTGGAGGTGGACCAAGCAGAGCTCCAGAGAACACCGCTGGATTGTGATACACCTTCCCCAGACCCCGCGACCTACCTATCCCTTCATTTGTAAGTTATCCACTAAATAAATCTTCCTTTTAACTACGTGGAGTGGCCTTAATAATTTCACCAATAGTTGGCCCTCACCCCTCAGGAGAGCCAGCAAACCACTTACAAAGTTTAGCAACGTGTCAAGAACACTGAAGTCACCAGTCACGCCCAAAGTGCTTCGGACCTGAAAGATGACCTTGGCAGAGCTGACGGCCTGGTGCAGACTATGGTATTCTTTGATCTGCCCAACACGCTCTGAGATCCAACCTTTTTGGTCCTGGGGGTCCACGGTGCACATGGACTTTAGGTCAATAGTCAGCTCATCATATTTATCTACAAAGTCTCTGAAGATGACATCAACTTCAGCAAAGGTGATCTCTCCAGACTTCATGTTCTCATAGAGCCTTTGGAATTTCTCGTAGCAGGGGTAGTACAGGCATTCACAGGCGTCTGGGAGCAAAAGCTTCAACTCTCTGTGGTCCTGATTCAGAGTACTCAGCGACTCTGCCGTCTCTTGCCAGAAAACTTGGAAGATGTGGCTGTCTTTTAGGGAGTCTAGCTTGCTTGCAATTTCTCGGATCTCAGGGTTCGGGAAGTAATGTGTCTTCCTTTTGGGGGATGAGGAGCCAGGTAGCTTTATCACGACTTCATTGAGTTTCTTATTGCTGAGGTCTTGAGAGTGTATTGCTTCAATATTTCCAAACTCCACTGTGGAAACCAGAATGAAAGGTTGGGTGTTAAACCTCTTTTCTTGTATTTCTTACCCCCTTTCCCTTAATATTTTTGAGATGGGGTTTCTCTGTGTACTCCTGGCTGTCCTAGAACTTGCTTTATAGACCAGCTGCCTCTGCCTCTCTTACTGGGTTAAAGGCATGTGCCACCACTGCCTGGCGTCACTTCTCTTTCTTAGTGAGGGTAAGAAGATCTGAACATGTAGCCGGGCTAGCCTTCAACTAATCATCCTCCTGCCTCAACCTCCTAATGGCTGGGATTGTGGATCTGTACCCGCAGAGGCGGGACTAGAGTTCTTTCCTCGGCCCTGGGGACAGAACCTACCGCCCTGCAGCATTAGACAAGTGCTGTGACCACTGGGCCCCGTCCTTCTCCAGTCGTTTCTCTAAGAAAACTCAACACTAACATTTGGGTTATTTTCTCCATAAAACACACATCTTTCCTCCCCCCCACCCTGGTTTTGTTTGTCAGTTTTCACAAGAAGGAAAACATTGTAAACTCCGGGAACGAGGTCAGTTGGGAAACATACACCTATGTCTCATTCCCTTCTAAAGCGCACACTAATTATAAAATAGAAATTGTATCTTTAAGGTCAGAAACTGACCAGATGCAGATGGATCTCTGTGAGTCTGGGGGTAGCCTGATCTACAGAGCATCCAGTGAGGGCAAGTATGTCACACACAAAGAAGCAGTAACCAGGACTGGCCCAGGCTTCCCAGCAGCACCAGAGAGATGGCCAGGAGTGACACGTGGTTCCTAGGCCGTGACTCACAACCTTCCCTCTGTTCCCAGACGAGCAATGCACGAGAACTGGGCAGACGTGCATCCACTCAGACGGTGAGCTCCTCTGACTCTGTCTCAGGAAGGTAGCTAAGCTGTGAGTGCCAAATTCCGAGTCAGAGCAAGAGGACGGCGACATCGATGGGAACACACTCAGGAGGAGGCATGGATGGACCAGCAGGGTGAAGAGCAAGCCCAGGGCTCCCTCACCTATCTAGTGATGATGAGGATGAGTGTGGGAGCCCGTTCTCGAGTTCCTCGTGGCTTTACCCAGCAGGTCCACATGGAGGATGATTAGGACCACGGGTCTGAGTGCAGGTGTCTGAGATGCTCTGCACTTGGCTGTGCTGGGAGAGGAGGTCTTTTGCTCCATCCCTTGGCATCTCTATAAAAACCCTGGGCCAGAGACAATCGGGGCCCGTTGGAATAGGTTCCAGGCCCTCTCGAGGCTATCCTTTATTTTCTATCTGTTTATCTCTGCGATATTCTCCGCAATAAATCCTTCTATCTAATATTTCCTGCTGATTGCACTCAAGAAAACTCTGGGGAACAGTGGGGGTGGTGGGTAAACGCCCCACAGAATGGCGCCTGAACAGGGACTAAAGAAAAAAGAAAAAAGGGACTAAAGAAAAAAAGGGGGAACAAAAAAAGGGGGGACTAAAGACAAATGAACAGGGACTAAAGACAAAGTAATAGGGACTAAAGATAAAGGGAAATAATAGTTTTATTACAGAGTTTTTGGTGAAAGTGCTGTCAGCCCTGCCAGTGGAAAGGCATGCGGTGTTATGGAAAAAATATATTTTTTCTGGGAGGCAGGGGTTTTATCCTCAAGAGAAAAGGAAAGCGAACTGGAAGGATGTCCGATGCTGCAGCGAAATTCTTTTCTGTCAAAATTTTCTATCTATCCTTTTCTCAGTTTCTATCTGTGAAAAATAAGTATAAGGTATAGGGTAGTAATATAGTGTAGGAAAAACTTAGAAGTGTAAGCTTGTGTAGGAAAAAATAAGTAAGGCAACTAGACAGAAAAACTCTTCAATTTTCTAACTTTGGGGGCTATGAAAGCAAACAGGGGGAAAAATTTTTCTTTGGGCTTTACAGGTAGTAAAAAAAAAAAGCTCTTCTCTGAGCTTATGGGGAAGAAAAAGTTTCCTATGGAAGCTTTTGACCAGGGGACAGCTGAAATGCTAAGTCCAAGTGGCAGGAGAAAGTGTTTTCTCCCTGAGGCAAAAATGGGGGTGTAAGAAGTCAAAGTTTAAAGTTGGGAAGTTTTGGGAAAAGTTGGTCTTTCTCTCTTGGGGAAAAAAAATCTTTCTCTTAAACTAAAAGCTTTTCTTGGAAAATTTGGGGGAAAATCTCTCTAAAAAGCCTTAATCTTTCTCAAAAGCTCTTAAACTTAAAAACTAAAGCCTTCAACTTTCTCTGAAGGACAAATTAGAATCACCTGTAGATATTAGTATGGGGACCACCTGTGATTAGCTCTAAGGGAAAACAACAAACCTCTTAAGACAGTTCTGTTTCAAGCTTTAAAATTCATCCCTGCAATGCAGGAGGCAGGAACAAGTTTCTAAAACCTCTTCTAAGCTCTGTCTCTTCAAGCTAGTAAAAGACAGTGGGTCAGAGTACCCTGAGGGAATCGCATGGGGAGAGTGTGGGTGAAGAGCTACAGAGAGAGCCCAAAAGGGCAGGAAACTTTGCCTGAGAAAAGCAAAAAAGCCAAGCTTTTCAGTTACAGGGAGCTGAGGCATCAAGGGGTTTTGTCTGAGCTTTTCAGAATGAAAAGGTGCTCCTAATCGTCTAATGCAAAACAAAGATCCCCTGAAGCAATGCAAACTGTTAGCATCTTATCCTCACTTCTGACCAAAAACCCAGAGGCGACTGGCCAGCTTGGAGTACATTTCAGGGATACTAGGGTTCCTGCAGTTGTAAACTTTCTGGAGCACAGAGCTGAGACAGGAAGGTGCAGGACCCAGGGGAAGATTGCTAATGAACAAACAAAGCTAAAGCCGGTGGGAACGGCACAGTTGTCCATTTCCTACAAGTCCTGGTTGATAGGTCCACAGCTGCAAAAGAAAAAAAAATCTGAGAAAAGCTTTCCTGTCAGAGTAAGGACCTTTCTGGGAAAACAGTAAAGCTGAACTGTGTCTGAAGCAGTTGTGCTGCCGAGTCAGAACGCTGTCTGGGGAAAGAGCCCAGCCAGGGCAGAACTATCCAGGAGCTTTCTTTTCTGTCAGAGAAAGCATCTCTTTGAGAAAAGCTTTGTTTCAACTGACTCCCTGAGATGAGGGAGTGTAACCCTGAGGGGTGATTGCCTCTGGCATAAGCTCTGTCCTTGAGCACCCAGACAAGCAAATGCAACCACTGAGGGACTGGGCCAGGTGAAGGCCTGATGAGGCAAAACACCTGTCCAATGGGAGTTTAGAAATGGCAAAAACCTCCCTTGTTAGATTATCAGTCTGTACACAAACCACACAGACCCAAAAACAGAAACGGACCCCATCTTGGGAGTCAACAGATAGTTGTAGCACATAAAAGTCAGAGAGATGCTGGCAGGCATGGACGTGGAGACAGAGGTGATGCTGATTCTCTCTGGCAAACACAAGTGAACTTGGATTAAAATTTTTTTGATCCCTGAACCCATATAAATGTCAGGTGACTATGGCAGCCGGAATGTATTTCTAGCCTGGGGAGGCAGGGATGGAGGAATCCCCAAAGCAAACTGGCTAGCAAGGCTAGACACATCAGCAAGC
>NC_051086.1:103906643-103934787 GCF_004664715.2 Peromyscus leucopus
GTGAGTTAGACGCCAGCCTGGTCTCAAAGATCCACCTGCCTCTGCCACCTGAGTTCTGGGATTAAAGGTGTGAATCACACCTGACTTGGTTTTTAAATTTACTTTATTTTGTGTGTATAAGTATTTGCCTCATGTATGTATATGTACAGTGTGAGTGCCTGGTGCCATGAGAGGCCACACGAGGGTGCTGCCCCTGGAATAGAGCAATGGAAGGTTGGGAGCCACTGTGTAGGTGCTGGGAACCAAATCTGGGGCCTCTACTAAGTCAGCAGTATGCTTTAACTGCTGAGCCATGCCGATTTCAGGGTTCTGAGGAGACCAGAGTAAGGAAAACATGCATTACAGCTGTCATTTGGATGTGGGCTTTTCACAGAAAGTTTGCAAACTTCCCTCTGTATGCATTCCACTTCCTCTTCAGTCTGAGGCCACGCCAGTATCTCAATTTGATGGAAAGTGAGGAAAGTAAAATCAGACCCCAGTACGGAAGGTTTGTGTCTGTGTATGAGCGTGTGTACACTAGTACACTGTTGTGTGCAGGTGTTTGTGCATGTCTACAGACATGGTCATGGAGGCCAGAGGACAATCTCAGTGGTTCTTCCTCAAGTGCCAATCATGGGAAATGCTCAAAGTATAGAACAAAATGAGAATGACCATTTAGAGAAACCCACAGGCAAGATTTCACATGTTTTTTTCTTCTATGCTTCATGTGGCAGAGACCCTCTGTTTCCACAATGACATTTTGTCTATGCCTTCCCGACTCAAGACAGAGAGGACATCTGTCTTGGGATCTGTCATGAATCAGCAACATCAGTGGCAGCCTTGCCCTTGGGGTCACTGATAGTCAGCTATTGCACTTAATAGCCTTGGATCTGAGTAGACTCACCAGCTTACTGGGCAGGTCCTGGTCATTGTCCAGGGCCCTCCACAGTTCCTGCAGATGATGCATGAACTCACAGAAATCTGCACCCGAGTCCATCTTGTACAGCAGGGAAGCATAACCCTGCACGGCATCATGGAAACAGGCCACCCGGTCCACGTCGATGTCGTTCTCCCCCGCCGAGATGGAGGCCAGGTCCACAAACACCTTGAGTTCATTGATGTCTTGAGAGGAGCAGAGGGAGGTCAGCACATGACCATGCTGAATTTGGGGCAGTAATCCTAAGTGAAGCTATAATCGGACACCAAGCTAGTGTCTTGGTTTGACCCGCTCCCTGTTTTTGCTAAGAATGTGAAAATATCATCTATTGACTGATATCTAACCTCTATCAGACAACAGTGTTCCAGGCATCATACTAGGCTTGCTGTGCACCTTATAGCCTTGAATCTACCACAAACATCACTTAAACTACCTAAAGACCTAGGCTCCGCTAGAAGAATATGTGGACAGTGAGAAAACTGAGATAGCTCTCCACAGGCTTGACCACTCAACAGATATGCATGGAAACCTTCATGGGGAGTTACAGACCACCCCTCTGGGAAAGTATCCTGTGGAAGAAAAGGTTAAATGGGGAGGGGAATTCACAATCATCTGAAATTCCAGCTCCAGGGGATCTAACAACTTTTTCTTGCCTTCTAGGTACCATGGATGATGTGGGTGCACAGATACACATCGAGGAAAACACCCATACACAAAAATAAAAATAAAATTATTTAAATAAAACAATAAAAAGACACTGGTAGTGGTGGTGTATGTCTTTAATCCCAGCACTTGGGAGGCAGAGGCAGGCAGATCTCTGTGAGTTCCGGGCCAGCCACGTCTACAGAGCGAATTCCAGGACAGCTAGAACTGTTATATAGAAACCTAGTCTCAGAAAACCAATAAATAAATAAATTAAAATAAAAAGACTGGCCATATGGCTCGATGGTTAAGAGCAATTGTTGGCCTTACAGGGTATCTAGGTTCCATTCCCAGCACCCACGTGGTGGCTTTCAACCAATTGTCATCTCAGTTCCAGGGGATCTGACACCCTCTTTAGGCCTACACAAGCACCAGACACATACGCGGCACACATACATACATGAAGATAAAACACTATTAACATACAAAACAATAAAATAAATAAAAAGGCAATAAAGGAGGCTGGGTTTGTACAAAATGACCTTCAGCTATTCACAGCAAGCAACCTTAGTATACAGGAGCAGCAAAGGAAAAGTTTCTACACATAACCTGAGAGACGTCATTGGAACAAAATAACCCCCAGTGAATGAGACAGACTCTGCCCCTTTGCCTCAAGAAGGCAAGGAGCAACTTTCCTGGCCTTAGTACAACCTCAAGTACCAGAACCTCACAGAGGACCATCTGGCGCCACCTGCAGGACCCAGGCAAGCCTAAGGGGCTGGCCATACCTTCCAGGGCCTCATGCAGCCAGCCTACAAGCTCCCCCTGCCTGGAGAGTTCCTCCAGGCAGCGGTGGCGGGGCTCACTGATGTCTTGGAGCAGCTTCTTGGCCTGGATGAACTCTGGGCTGATCTGCTTCAGTTTCTCACGAAGAAAGCTCTCAGAGGAATCCGCCTGGAAGATGAAGTTCAGTATGTAGTGGCACTAGTTAGCCAAGCCTAGTCTTCAGGAAGCCACCACCCATAGCAAGGGCAAGGCTCACTTTAATGGGGGACAATCCTCCACTGTTCGTCCACCTCCTGCCCTCCCTAACCTCCCACTCCACACCAAGCTTACATGGTCTCTGAAATCTGTCCCTCCCCATAGCACTACCAGATCTCTCTCTCTGTATATATATTTTTCTATTTTACTGGTCAAGGAATATGATGGCACATACCTCTTATTTCAGCACTTAGATGTTACAGGAATTATATGATAGGATAAAAGGGTAGGTTATTAAATTGACATTCAAATTAAAAAGGCAAATATCAGTTTTAAATAATTCACATTGGTATGGAATCTTGTATATTGATATAGAATAACATTACTTTTGTTACACTGTATATATGTTTCTATTTCTGTTTAGGATGTTTTGTATATTGATACAAATTTAAGGTTATTGTTATACTGTATATATGTTTCTACTTCTGTTTAAAATATTTTTGTGTATTGTTACAAATTTAAGATCATTGTCCTGATACTATACTACATTATTGCTTAAGGTATTACTATACAGCTCATACCTATACAGCTTGTTTATTTATGCAATGTAAAGTTTAAAAAGCTACATAGGATAATAAAACTACATAGGATAATAAAGAATTACAGGTTAATAGTCACCTACATTTATCAAACTTATAGTCATGTTAGTTAGGTTTTCTAGTATACAGAGATATGTTTCAAATAGATAGGTGATCTTCAAACATTTAAAGACCTACAGAATATGGCATTTAAAATGTTTTAATAACTTAGACTTTTCTTGACACAAGACAAGTCTGCTCCTGGTTGCAATGATTTACTTCTAAAGAGGATGATGGACACTGAAGACACTCCATATAGAGTTTGCTTTCTTTGTGGCACAGGTTGGCCTATAGGACAAGAAACTGCCCTTGCCTCCACTGCTGACAAATAAGTACACTGTCCAATATGGACAAGCAGGAAACAAAGAAAAATGATGGCCAAACTTCGACAAGACAGGGTTGGACAGTCCTTCAAAATTCCTGCTTCTGAAAAAGCTCTGTCAGATATTCTAGGCCTGTAGGCCAAAGATGGATGTCCCAATATTGCAGAAGAACCTTTGGGTGACTGTCCAGGTAGCCAGCTGTTTCTGTCATTTTCTTACTTTTTTTTTTTTTTTTTTTTTTTGGAAGTCGTTTGTTTGAATTTCCTGCTTTACTCGGGTCATACTATTTTCCTTCTCAGGTCTTTGATAGGGTTAAAGACTAGACAGTTATAGTTACAGTTCTCCTGAATCTTAGCAAAGGACATATTAGGTACAAAACTTTAGACTATTCAGGAGAGGATGGCTATTGGAATAATCTCTCTATAATTTGCAAGCTTGCTTACACGCTGGATATTTAGAATGTATTTCTTTCTTAATAATTTGTTCTTTTTTTCTGAGACAGGGTTTTCTATGTGTAAGTTTTGGTGCCTGTCCTGGATCTCGCTCTGTAGACCAGGCTGGCCTCAAACTCACAGAGATCTGGCCTGGCTCTGCCTCACCAGTTTGGGATTAAAGGCGTGCGCCACCACTGCCCGCGACTAATAATGTTCTTGTTGTATGTAGTTTCATTTTTGTTAAGATTATTACCTTTCCTTTATTCTGGACTTTGATGATAATTCTTATTGTATGTATTTTAATTATGTTAGGGTTAGGATCTTTCCTTCTTAATTAGACAAAAAGGGGGAAATGTTACAAGCATTCTGTTGTAAGTCCACTAGCCAATTGAAAGGAGCCTTTTTGGTTCAAGAGAAGGGATTTTCATTGGAAATGGAGATGACTGAAAGAAAAGGTGGGCTGGGGAATGCACCAGCCTTTTGGAAGGAGGAATAAGCAATGAGTGACAGAGCAGAGGGGCTGGTGACTTGGCTGAGATTCCCCATTCTGTCTGGTGAAAATTGGGCATGGATTATGCTTGATAATGAATGGTAAGTAATCATTTGACTTCCATTAGCACTTGGAGGCAGAGGCAAGTGAATCTCTGTGAGTTCAAGGCCAGCCTGGTCTACAGAGCAACAGCCAGGACACAGAGAAACCCTGTCTCAAAATGGAAACAAAAGACTTCCCATCTTAGCTGCCAGGGGTGATGGGTCACTTGCTGCTGCCTAGACCTGCAATGGCCTCTGGGACAGGTGGCCTTCCTTCATTCTGAGATCAGAGCCATTATTAAAGAACATGGCAAAAGAGTCATGAATTTGAAAGACAGCAAGAAGTACACAGGAGAGTTTGAAAAGGGGAGAAATGAGTAATAATAATCTCAAAAATAAAAAAAATTAAAAAAAAAAAGAATGTGGCCTCCTCTTCTTGAATTGCTGATCCCCTGATGGATGGATGACCTGAAACTCACTGGCTCAGGAGCTACCACATTACTCAAGGAGAAAGCTTTGCTGTCCATCTTCTTCCCATCCCCCACACCATCCAGCTGCTTCATCAACACCCATAACCCCCCAAGTCAGAAGCCCTGAGCTCTCAAGAACACTCAGGTTGGCAGGAGTGGGTAGCCATTCCAGCTTTGATCTGGAAGTTCCAACGCCCATTGAGGCTTCAGCAACTGTCATGCCTACAAGGCAGGGCCGAGGGAGGCACCTGGAGACCTGAGATCCAGATGGGCAAGCACACTCTCTGTTCCTGGACCCTGAACGGTGGAGGTGGACCAAGCAGAGCTCCAGAGAACACCGCTGGATTGTGATACACCTTCCCCAGACCCCGCGACCTACCTATCCCTTCATTTGTAAGTTATCCACTAAATAAATCTTCCTTTTAACTACGTGGAGTGGCCTTAATAATTTCACCAATAGTTTGCCCTCACCCCTCAGGAGAGCCAGCAAACCACTTACAAAGTTAGCAACGTGTCAAGAACACTGAAGTCACCAGTCACGCCCAAAGTGCTTCGGACCTGAAAGATGACCTTGGCAGAGCTGACGGCCTGGTGCAGACTATGGTATTCTTTGATCTGCCCAACACGCTCTGAGATCCAACCTTTTTGGTCCTGGGGTCCACGTGTGCACATGGACTTTAGGTCAATAGTCAGCTCATCATATTTATCTACAAAGTCTCTTGAAGATGACATCAACTTCAGCAAAGGTGATCTCTCCAGACTTCATGTTCTCATAGAGCCTTTGGAATTTCTCGTAAGCAGGGGTAGTACAGGCATTCACAGGCGTCTGGGAGCAAAAGCTTCAACTCTCTGTGGTCCTGATTCAGAGTACTCAGCGACTCTGCCGTCTCTTGCCAGAAAACTTGGAAGATGTGGCTGTCTTTTAGGGAGTCTAGCTTGCTTGCAATTTCTCGGATCTCAGGGTTCGGGAAGTAATGTGTCTTCCTTTTGGGGGATGAGGAGCCAGTAGCTTTATCACGACTTCATTGAGTTTCTTATTGCTGAGGTCTGAGAGTGTATTGCTTCAATATTTCCAAACTCCACTGTGGAAACCAGAATGAAAGGTTGGGTGTTAAACCTCTTTTCTTGTATTTCTTACCCCCTTTCCCTTAATATTTTTGAGATGGGGTTTCTCTGTGTACTCCTGGCTGTCCTAGAACTTGCTTTATAGACCAGCTGCCTCTGCCTCTCTTACTGGGTTAAAGGCATGTGCCACCACTGCCTGGCGTCACTTCTCTTTCTTAGTGAGGTAAGAAGATCTGAACATGTAGCCGGGCTAGCCTTCAACTAATCATCCTCCTGCCTCAACCTCCTAACGGCTGGGATTGTGGATCTGTACCCGCAGAGGCAGGACTAGAGTTCTTTCCTCGGCCCTGGGGACAGAACCTACCGCCCTGCAGCATTAGACAAGTGCTGTGACCACTGGGCCCCGTCCTTCTCCAGTCGTTTCTCTAAGAAAACTCAACACTAACATTTGGGTTATTTTCTCCATAAAACACACATCTTTCCTCCCCCCCACCCTGGTTTTGTTTGTCAGTTTTCACAAGAAGGAAAACATTGTAAACTCCGGGAACGAGGTCAGTTGGGAAACATACACCTATGTCTCATTTCCCTTCTAAAGCGCACACTAATTATATAAATAGAAATTGTATCTTTAAGGTCAGAAACTGACCAGATGCAGATGGATCTCTGTGAGTCTGGGGGTAGCCTGATCTACAGAGCATCCAGTGAGGGCAAGTATGTCACACACAAAGAAGCAGTAACCAGGACTGGCCCAGGCTTCCCAGCAGCACCAGAGAGATGGCCAGGAGTGACACTTGGTTCCTAGGCCGTGACTCACAACCTTCCCTCTGTTCCCAGACGAGCAATGCACGAGAACTGGGCAGACGTGCATCCACTCAGACAACGGTGAGCTCCTCTGACTCCGTCTCAGGAAGGTAGCTAAGCTGTGAGTGCCAAATTCCGAGTCAGAGCAAGAGGACGGCGACATCGATGGGAAACACACTCAGGAGGAGGCACTGGATGGACCAGCAGGGTGAAAGAGCAAGCCCAGGGCTCCCTCACCCATCTAGTGATGATGAGGATGAGTGTGGGAGCCCGTTCTCGAGTTCCTCGTGGCTTTACCCAGTAGGTCCACATGGAGGATGATTAGGACCACGGGTCTGAGTGCAGGTGTCTGAGATGCTCTGCACTTGGCTGTGCTGGAGAGGAGGTCTTTTGCTCCATCCCTTGGCATCTCTATAAAAACCCTGGGCCAGAGACAATCGGGGCCCGTTGGAATAGGTTCCAGGCCCTCTCGAGGCTATCCTTTATTTTCTATCTGTTTATCTCTGCGATATTCTCCGCAATAAATCCTTCTATCTAATATTTCCTGATGATTGCACTCAAGAAAACTCTGGGGAACTGTGGGGGTGGTGGGTAAACGCCCCACAGAATGGCGCCTGAACAGGGACTAAAGAAAAAAGAAAAAAAGGGACTAAAGAAAAAAAGGGGGAACAAAAAAAAGGGGGGACTAAAGACAAATGAACAGGGACTAAAGACAAAGTAATAGGGACTAAAGATAAAGGGAAATAATAGTTTTATTACAGAGTTTTTGGTGAAAGTGCTGTCAGCCCTGCCAGTGGAAAGGCATGCGGTGTTATGGAAAAAATATATTTTTCTGGGAGGCAGGGGTTTTATCCTCAAGAGAAAAGGAAAGCGGACTGGAAGGATGTCCGATGCTGCAGCGAAATTCTTTTCTGTCAAAATTTTCTATCTTCTATCCCTTTCTCAGTTTCTATCTGTGAAAAATAAGTATAAGGTATAGGGTAGTAATATAGTGTAGGAAAAACTTAGAAGTGTAAGCTTGTGTAGGAAAAAATAAGTAAGGCAACTAGACAGAAAAACTCTTCAATTTTCTAACTTTGTGGGCTATGAAAGCAAACAGGGGGAAAAATTTTTCTTTGGGCTTTACAGGTAGTAAAAAAAAAAAGCTCTTCTCTGAGCTTATGGGGAAGAAAAAGTTTCCTATGGAAGCTTTTGACCAGGGGACAGCTGAAATGCTAAGTCCAAGTGGCAGGAGAAAGTGATTTCTCCCTGAGGCAAAAATGGGGGTGTAAGAAGTCAAAGTTTAAAGTTGGGAAGTTTTGGGAAAAGTTGGTCTTTCTCTCTTGGGGAAAAAAAATCTTTCTCTTAAACTAAAAGCTTTTCTTGGAAAATTTGGGGGGAAAATCTCTCTAAAAAGCCTTAATCTTTCTCAAAAGCTCTTAAACTTAAAAACTAAAGCCTTTAACTTTCTCAGAAGGACAAAAATTAGAATCACCTGAAGATATTAGTATGGGACCACCTGTGATTAGCTCTAAGGGAAAACAACAAACCTCTTAAGACAGTTCTGTTTCAAGCTTTAAAATTCATCCCTGCAATGCAGGAGGCAGGAACAAGTTTCTGAAAACCTCTTCTAAGCTCTGTCTCTTCAAGCTAGTAAAAGACAGTGGGTCAGAGTACCCTGAGGGAAACGCTTGGGACAATGTGGGTAAAGAGCTACAGAGAGCCCAAAAGGGTAGGAAACTTTACTGGAGAAAAGCAAAAAAGCCAAGCTTTTCAGTTACAGGGAGCTGAGGCATCAAGGGGTTTTGTCTGAGCTTTTCAGAATGAAAAGGTGCTCCTAATCGTCCTAATGCAAAACAAAGATCCCCTGAAGCAATGCAAACTGTTAGCATCGTATCCTCACTTCTGACCAAAAACCCAGAGGCCACTGGCCAGCTTGGAGTACATTTCAGGGATACTAGGGTTCCTGCAGTTGTAAACTTTCTGAAGCACAGAGCTGAGACAGGAAGGTGCAGGACCCAGGGGAAGATTGCTAGTGAACAAACAAAGCTAAAGCCGGTGGGAACGGCACAGTTGTCCACTTTCCTACAAGTCCCTGGTTGATAGGTCCACAGCTGCAGAAAGAAATCTGAGAAAAGCTTCCTGTCAGAGAAAGGACCTTTCTGGGAAAACAGTAAAGCTGAACTGTGTCTGAAGCAGTTGTGCTGCCGAGTCAGAACACTGTCTGGGGAAAGAGCCCAGCCAGGGCAGAACTATCCAGGAGCTTTCTTTTCTGTCAGAGAAAGCATCTCTTTGAGAAAAGCTTTGTTTCAACTGACTCCCTGAGATGAGGGAGTGTAACCCTGAGGGGTGATTGCCTCTGGCATAAGCTCTGTCCTTGAGCACCCAGACAAGCAAATGCAACCCACTGGGGGACTAGGCCAGGTGAAGGCCTGATGAGGCAAAACACCTGTCCAATGGGAGTTTAGAAATGGCAAAAACCTCCCTTGTTAGATTATCAGTCTGTACACAAACCACACAGACCCCGAAAACAGAAACGGACCCCATCTTGGGAGTCAACAGATAGTTGTAGCACATAAAAGTCAGAGAGATGCTGGCAGGCATGGACGTGGAGACAGAGGTGATGCTGATTCCCTCAGGCAAACACAAGTGAACTTGGATTAAAAATTTTTTGATCCCTGGAACCCATATAAATGTCAGGTGACTATGGCAGCCGGAATGTATTTCTAGCCTGGGGAGGCAGGGATGGAGGAATCCCCAGAGCAAACTGACTAGCAAGGCTAGACACATCAGCAAGCTCTGGGTTTGATTGAGAGAACCTGTCTCACTGAATAACGTGAAAAAAGGTAGTGGCGGTGTACACCTTTGATCCCAGTGCTGGAGAGGCAGAGGCAGGAGGATATCTTTCAGTTCCAGGCCAGCCTGGTCCACAGAGGACAACCATGGCTGTTACATAGAGACACCCAGTCTCAACAATAACAAAAACAACAACATGAATAAGGTGAAAGAGGTCTCAAGAATGCATCCCATATCAACCCTGGGCCTCCACAAGCACACGCACAGACATATACTTATGTGCCCACCCCAGCTCTGCCCCTGTGCCCACCCGCCCTGCACCTTCCTCGGCCCCTCCCCAAGACCCCTCGGTTCTTCAGTACCACTCCTGGGTGCCCACCCACCTTGAACGAGGTGTTTCACTCTCCCAAACTGTCTCAGGAGACTCTCCACGTATCTCTTTTCTCGCTTGAGGAACTGCAGATCATCCTCTCTCCTCTCCAGCAAGTCCTTCAAATCACAGGCCTTCTCTTGGAGTGGCAGCCGTATTCTGTCTGAAAAGCAATTTGACAGCTCACACAATCCCGCTTGCCTTCCATGTAGCCGCTTTCTGCTGCCTCGCTCTGCACACGCTCCATGGTCAGGGCGATAAGGAGGGACCAGGAAGACGCCGGCCCAGCCAGTCTATGAGGACGGTGGAGCCATGTGCTCGGCAGCATGGAAAAGAGCAAGCTCTTACTGCCCTCATTCTACTGCCTTCTCGGGATGTTCCTCAGAATAATAAAGCACAGCTTCTCAACTTGCTGACAAGAACTGCTGGCGGTTACAAAGCCCAGAAACACATCCTGCCCGCAAAATGCCATATCCAAGCTTTCTCCCTCTTGAAGAGGCTCAGCAGCCTGAAGGTGGTATCTCAACTTCATACTTACTTAAGTTCCAGATTTCAACAAACTGACTCCTGTGCTCAAGGATCAACTCCAGCTGCCCAACCGCAATGGTGCCATTCTCGAGTTCCTCTGCAACCTTTTGGAATACAGACTCAGCCCCTGGCCATCAGCTGCTTGCCTTCCCCTGTGATGTGTTCTAAGATTTTCTCATTGGTTCCTGATCAGAGAGAGCACATAGGTCAGAGCCTGGGTCTGCTGACCCCATCTGTTCCCACCACGCATCCCTGATGACTCTTCATGGTACAGCAGCAGTCGGCAATGTTTTCATGTGACACACTTGACTAGTGCATGGCTTCAGGTTCGCATGTCCTGCCCACCATGCCCTGCGGTAGTGTACTGTGTGAAACTGACAATCAATTTAGATGGCAAGATTTTCAATACACTTACTTTTAACCCCTCAGAGAATCTCTCTACTGGTGTCATTAGATTTGTGTTAAGAGCATGTTTATCTGTATCATCGAAAACAAAGTAGCCTTATCCATCATTGTAGATCATAAAACAACTGGGCATAGTGGCACGCGCCTTTAATCCCAGTACTCTGGAGGCAGAGACAAGCAGATCTGTTAGTTCGAGGCCACCAAGGTCTACACAGCAAACTCTAGACCAGGCAAGGCTACATGGTGAGACTCAGTCTCAGAAAAAACAACACACGAACAAACTGAGATGCTAAAGAAAGCCTGGTGGCTCCGCACATGGAAATTATTCCATGATGCAAATAGAACTCAGCTGTTGAGCAATGGGAAGACAGGGAGGAGCTTCAAATGCAAATCGCTATGAAACAGGCAGTCTAAGGCCACACTCGTTAGAGATTCCAATATGGGATCATCCAGAAAACAAAACCACAGGGCAGGGCGTAAGGAGAGGGCTACAGATCCTCGGGGCACTGAGTTCATTGTGTTGACTGTGATGCCCAAGCATGCCATCATACATCTATTAGAACCTAGAGAACACTTAAGAACCCAGACTTAACAGTATGCCAGCACTGACCAGCTCACACACCCACACACTCCAGAGCATGGGTGCTGGGGAGCTGTGTGGGAGCTATGTTTTCTGATGAATTTTTCTAGACAATGTATTAATGAAAATACAGACACGTGATACTCCCAAGCTAGCTAAGAGCAGAGGCATGTGGCACCCACATCAGCAGCCACACTTTGGCTTCACCCCCCACAAGCTGTTAGGGCCTCCTTTTTGGGCTCACCAATGAGAATGAGAATTCCAGCCTCACCTGGGCTTTTAGTTCCAAACCTGGCACATTCCTGCTACAAGATCTGAACAAAGCAGCTCACACAAGACACATGAGAGATTTCAGGGAAGACATAGCACTTGGCGCTGTGTATGCTGGGAGGACCAGGTGGGAGGGACTTCCTGTTCTGTTAATTAATCAGTACTGTTCTCAAGGTAAGGGCTCTGAAGGCCGTGTGTGTGTGTGTGTGTGTGTGTGTGTGTGTGTGTGTGTGTGTATAGGTGTGCACTCTCGAATGCATGTGTAGGCAGTCCATGCATAGAAACCAGGTCTCTCTCTGAACCTGAAGCTTGACTCAGAGCTGGAAGCCCAGGGATCCTCTGTCTCTGTCTCCTACCCTGCTGGGCCTCCTCCCCAGCTCTTGGCCCATCTCCTCAGCCCAACTTTAGTTCTTGATGCTATCTGTGGACCAAAGCCAGTCAGTCATCTATGCTCTGCACTTCACATCCCCTCATCTGGAGCGTGAGGCCTTAGACTGTCAGGAGGCAGCATCAAGGACAGCATGGCTGCAGAGGGGCTAGTACCCAGCAGCACTCAGTCAACTCTGACTTTGGTCTTCTTCAAGATGCCCATCCCTGTCTAGGTCCCTCCATCCAAGCTACTTCCTTTATTAGTACAGGCCAGCTGAATGTCAGGTGTTGTGGATATCGCTCTGTATAAATAAAGTACTGATTGGCCAGTAGCCAGGCAGGAAGTATAGGCGGGACAAGGAGAGAGGAGAATTCTGGGAAGTGGAAGGCTGAGTCAGAGAGATGCTGCCAGCCGCCACCATGAAAAGATGTTAAGATACCAGTAAGCCACAAGCCATGTGGCAACGTATAGATTAATAGAAATGGGTTGATTTAAGATATAAGAACAGTTAGCTGATCTTGTATCCTGCCACTTTACTGAAGGAGTTTATCAGCTGTAGGAGTTCCCTGGTAGAGTTTTTGGGGTCACTTATGTATACTATCATATCATCTGCAAATAGTGAAAGTTTGACTTCTTCCTTGCCAATTTGTATCACTTTGATCTCCTTTTGTTGTCTTACTGCTCTAGCTAGAACTTCTAGTACTATATTGAATAAATATGGGGAGAGTGGACAGCCTTGTCTTGTTACTGAATTTAGTGGTATCGCTTTGAGTTTCTCTCCATTTAATTTGATGTTTGCTGTTGGCTTGCTATAAATTGCTTTTATTATGTTTAGAAATGTTCCTTGTATTCCTGATCTTTCTAAGACCTTTATCATGAAGGGGTGTTGGATTTTGTCAAAGGCTTTTTCAGCATCTAAGGAGATGATCATGTGGTTTTTTTCTTTCAGTTTGTTTATATGGTGTATTACATTGACTGATTTTCATATGTTGAACCATCCTTGCATCGGGGGATGAATCCTACTTGGTCGTGATGGATGATTGTTATGATGTATTCTTGGATTCAGTTTGCCAATATTTTGTTGAGTATTTTTGCATCAATGCTCATGAGGGAGATTGGTCTGTAGTTCTCTTTCTTTGTTGCATATTTGTGTGATTTGGGTATTGGGGTAATTGTAGCCTCATAAAAAGAGTTTGGTAGTGTTCCTTCTGTTTCTATTGTGTGGAACACTTTGAAGAGGATTGGTATTAGTTCTTCTTTGAAAGTCAGGTAGAATGCTCATGGATAGGTAGGATTAACATATTAAAGATGTCAATCTTACCAAAAGCAATCTACAGATTCAATGCAATCCCCATCAAAATCCCAACACAATTCTTCACAGACTTGGAAAGAAAAAGACTCAACTTTATATGGAAAAAAAAAAAGACCCAGGATAGCTAAAAGAATCTTATACGATAAAGCAACCGTTGGAGGCATCACCATCCCTGACCTCAAACTCTACTATAGAGCTATAGTAACAAAAACAGCTTGGTACTGGTATAAAAACCGACATAAGGACCAATGGAATCGAATTGAAGACCCTGACATTAATCCATGCACATATGAACACCTGGTTTTTGACAAAGGAGCCAAAACTATAAAATGGAAAAAAGAAAGTATCTTCAACAAATGGTGCTGGCATAACTGGATGTCAATATGTAAAAGATTACAAATAGATCCATATCTGTCACCATGCACAAAACTCAAGTCCAAGTGGATCAAAGACCTAAACATAAATCCAGTTACACTAAACTTAATAGAAAAGAAAGTAGGAAGCACTCTTGAACGAATTGGCACCGGAGACCATTTCCTAAATAAAACACCAACAGCACAGACCCTGAGCACAACAATTAATAAATGGGACCTCTCGAAACTGAGAAGCCTTTGCAGGGCAAAAGACACAGTCAATAAGACAAAAAGACAGCCGACAGAATGGGAAAAGATCTTCACCAACCCCACATCTGACAGAGGATTGATCTCCACAGTATATAAAGAACTCAAGAAACTAGACATACTGAACAGTCCAATTTAAAAATGGGCTAAAGAGCTAAACAGAGAATTCACAAAACAAGAACTACAAATGGCTGAAAGACATTTAAAGAAATGCTCAACATTCTTAATCATCAGAGAAATGCAAATCAAAAAGACTCTGAGATACCACCTTACACCTGTTAGAATGGCTACGATCAAAAACACCAATGACAACCAATGTTGGAGAGGATGTGGAGCAAAGGGAACACTCCTCCACTGTTGGTGGGAATGTAAACTTGTACAACCACTGTGGAAATCAGTATGGCGGTTTCTCAGAAAATTAGGAATCGAACTACCTCAAGACCCAGCCATCCCACTCTTGGGCATATACCCAAGGAATGCTGATTCATACCATAAAGATACATGCTCAGCTATGTTCATAGCAGCACTATTTGTAATAGCCAGAACCTGGAAACAACCTACATGCCCATCAATGGAAGAATGGATGAAAAAAATGTGGTACATATACACAATGGAGTACTACTCAGCAGAGAAAAACAATGAAAGCATGAAATTTGCAGGCAAATGGATGGAACTAGAAAAAATCATCCTGAGTGAGGTAACCCAAACCCAGAAAGACAGTCATGGTATGTACTCACTCATAGGTGGATTCTAGATATAAAATAAAGAACAATCAGACCACAACCCATAGAACCATAGAGGCTATATATATATAGCATGGAGTTCCCTAGGACGACTGTGGCTTATAATAAATTTCCATTTTACTCAATTATTGAAAAAAATAGCCAAATGAATGGAAACACATGAACTATGAACCAAAGGCTGAGGGCCCCCAGCTGGATCAGGCCCTCTGAATAGGTGAGACAGTTGATTGGCTTGATCAGTTTGGGAGGCAACTAGGCATTGGGACCAAGTCCTGTGCTCATTGTATGAGTTGGCTGTTTGAAACCTGGAGCTTATGCAGGGACACTTGGCTCAGTCTGGGAGGAAGGGACTGGACCTGCCTGGACTGAGTCTACCAGGTTGATCGCAATCCTTGGGAGAGGACTTGTCCTGGAGGAGGTGGGAATGGGGGTAGGCTGGGGGTAAGGGGAAGGTGTGGGAGGGGGGAGAATAGGGGAACATGCTGATATGTAGAACTGAATGGTATTGTAAAATTATATATATATATATATATATATATATATATATATATATATATATATATATAATACAGTTTGCTAGAAGCCTGGGATATTAGGCCAAACAGTTTAAATAACATAAGATTCTGTGTGTTTATTTTATAACTGGGCTGCAGGACTGCCTGGGCTTGGCAGGAGCTGGAGAAAAACTCTCCAGCTGAATGTCAGGTCTGGTTTTCTGTCCTGGTCTGCTCCCAAAAGCCAAGAGCATACCACCCTCATCAAGCTCCCCACAGCCACCTGCACATACCACACTGTTTGAGGAGGTGCCTCACATCTGGCCACGTAAGTAGGTATTTGAAGATCTCATCCACGTCAAACACAGCCTTCCCGTTGTGCACAGGCCAGGACTTGGTTATCACAGCGGACAAGAGAGTACCAAATTTCTGCAAATCTTGACAAGGGAGTCCCTGGAGGATACTGGTCTGAGACTATAAGAAAATGAGTAAAAAGGGGAAATGAAGTAATGTCTTATTAGTTTGTTTTAAAGTAAGAGAAATGTGAAAACTGGGTGTGGTGGTACATAACACTAATCCTAGCATTGGGAAAGGAGAGTTGTAGGCCAGCCTCGGCTACACAGAAAATACAAGGCCAGCCTGGGCTGAGCCCTTATCTTAAATGATTTTTTTCAAAAACTGTCCTTGAAGGACTGAATGTAGGTAATGAGTATGAGTTATGGAAGAAGATGCAAAGCTGATGGTCTTTGTCGTTGTGACTGTCGTGGATGTTTTTGTTTGTGGTAGTGGACAGACACATAAGAAAATCTGAGAGTGCAATTTCACCATCCAACAGGAAGCCACACCTTCCATCCCTTCTGTTCTAACCACAGACAAGTTTGCTGATTGTTGGGGTTGGTTAACTTCAGAGTGTGGTTTTATGGGGGGTTTAATTGCAACTTTTTTATAATATAGTTTTTATTTTTTAAAGTTATGCTTTCAATAATATTTCAAATCTGTTCAAAGTAGTTCACAGAGCCTCAAAAGAAAAAATGATCACTGGGGTATGAACCAATGGCTAAATGCTTGCCTAGCATGTGAGAAGTCCTGTTTCAGGCCAGAGAGATGGCACAGAGGATAAAGGTGTCTGCTGCCAACCAACAACGTGAGTCCAATCCTTGGGACCCATGTGGTGGAAGGAGAGAACCAACCCCTTGAAAGATGGCCTGTGATCTCCACGCATGTGTCCACGCCCAAACACACACAGACAGAGCACACACTCACAGACACACAGACAGACACACAGACAGACACACACACACACACACACACACACACACACACACACACACACACACACAGCAATGCTCTAATATAATAAAAGTTAATAAAAGGAAAAGTAGAAATCCTAACACCGCGTTGAGCCCTCTCATCACACACGTGACCAGCAGAGTTTGGACAAGGTGCTCAGGCGAGTCAGTAGGGCAGCACCATCTGGTCTCCACACACAGAAACGGACCTTTACCTCAGAAGGAACTCAGGTGGAAGACTCAAGGGCCTCAGTAGAGCTAAAACTACAATAACTAGGAAGCAGGTCAGTGAGTGCACCTCACACAATGTGGTTCTTTTCTCCATCACTGCACAGGCAGGAAGAACAGAAAATAGTGCAGACGGCAGCAGGGCTCATGGGGCCTGAGCTCACCTGTGAGATGGCTGGGGCAAGGCCTGTGTGAGCAGCTGTGAGGTTCTCGCTGTGTAGCCCTGGCTGGCCTAACACTCGCTACATAAATCAGGTTGGTTGTGAACTCAGAGACCACCTGCATCTGTCTCCCAAGTGCTGGCATTAAAGGAATGAGCACCACACCTGGCCTAGTAGCTGTGGTTTTGTGTGGCCTTAACAGCCCAAGGAATGGAAGCCATGCTGCCTGTCAAGGAGTTGGATGAGAACACTGGATCTCAGCCCATAGCTCTGGGCACAGAGGGGACGATCAGACCCTGTAGGGTCTCAGAACGTGCAGGCTTCAGCAGCCTTTGGCAGGCTGTCCCAGAAACCCCTGTAAACCCACACTGGAAAGACTACTGACCTGGTAGACAGAGCTCACAGCTTCAATGACACACTTCTCAAAGCTTCTGGCCACGCTGTCATGGAGTTCACCATAATGCCACTGACTGCTGCAGAAGACAGAGATCTGCAACCGGGGCTGCTCCTGTAGACAGGCAGGGGGGTGTGAGGGCTGTGGGGTACCTCACTACTATGCACCAGGGAAACATCCGGTGTCTCACTGCCCCATGATTCGAGCTTCTCTGCACACACGCTAAGCAAGTCCACAAGAACCCCCACTATGCAAGGGAACAAATGAAAATCGTTTCTGTAGCTGGGCATGGCAGCTCGTGTCTCTGGTCCCAGCACATGAGAAGCCAAGGCAGGAAGAATGCTGGAAACTTAAAGCTGGCCTGGGTGAGACCCTGTCTCAAATATTCAAACATTCAAAAAGTAAAGCCTTTTTTGTCCCACTCTGAAAAAGAGCAAAAGGGCCACATGCACTGGAGCTTGGGAAATCAGGACAAGGCAATTGTGAAAGATGAGTCATTTTCCTCCACTCCTGGTTCCCTACCAGCTCTGGAGAAAACATTCACGTCACGCAAAGGCAGATGATCCATGTCACCAGCCTCCAGTCACATAAAGAGCTTTTCTGGGTGTGGTTTTGCACCCCCCCCCTTGTTGCTGTTTTTGTAAACTGGCCAGTGCAGCGTCTGCGTGTGTGTTTCCCCATATACGGTTGGGGTCCCCATCCTGTCCCTATTCTTCTAAGGGCATCACACAACAACTTGGACATTCTTCCGAAGTCAGCAGCCAAATCAGAAACAGATATCCAAACTCATGCTTGACCCCGCCTCACCACCATTGCAGCCTTGCGCTCGGCTAAGATAGCTGGTCTCCTCTGTGTTCTTTCACCTCCCAGAACGAGGGCCCCGACCTCAGGTACCTGCTTGAGCCTCCCTTCCATGTCTCCCAGCAGCGACCTCCTCCAGCCACACTCCTCTGGGAAGTCGATGCCCACCAGCCGGCACCACAGCTGTAAGATCAAAGTGACAACCACAGGGAAGACTTCATGACCCAGGGTGGAAAAGAAGGTGGACCAGCAGGGAGGTGTTACAGATCTGTGGTCCTAGGTACTTGGGAAACTGAGGCAGGAGGGTTGAAGTCTCCAGGAGTTCAAGGCAGGCCTGGACACCATAGGAAGACCCTTTGGCAGTATGAAGGGCTGAGGGCACCAGGACAATGGGGCTCTCAGCTCTTCACTGTCTCTGGTAAATGACAGTGTTAGTGGTGAGTCAGGGCAACACGAGCCACTCTGGCCCATGCAATGCAGGGTCACCACTATCCCCCAGTTGTGTGCCTGCTCTTCCTTGGGAAAGGGTCCCCTCTAATATTTATCCTGAAAAGTTTCAAAGAGAAAAGAGTGCGAAGAACAAAACCCTTCCTTCCACTGGGGCCCAGGTGTTTCCTTTTGAACACAGAGATGGTCAGCCTCTCTCCCTCTGACACTTGGGGGTAAGGTATAGACATCACACCACCTGCCGGACACGTCCAGGCAAGCCTCTGTTTCCCTGAAGTGCGGTCCTCTCAGGGCATGAGTGTGGAGAGCAGAGATGTATGAGCTGTCCTGTGCTGTGCTGATCCACCTGTGTGCTGTTTGGCTCCACCATCCAGTCAGGATTTACGCATTTCATTTAGTGATCATGTTCTCTTTTCTAGAAAAGTGCCTTTCCTTCATTTATAATGTTGACAGTTTTGAAAGGCCGATCATTTTACAAGTTATCTTTTGATTCGTTAACAGGCCAATGATTTTTGAGGCTATCTCTTGATTTCCCTTCCTGGGATCTCATGGTTAAAATCTCTTTGGAAGAAACATAACTACATTGAGCCTCATGAAACTGTACTTGTAGGTCCCTCGTGGTCAGCTATCCACGCCTTTCCACAGCTCCCAACCAAACACCTCAGAGTGCCTCTCAGCCCGGTCAGAGTGACCATTTTCTTTTCAAGGCTGCTGGTTGGGTCAACCATGCAGAACTTGGGTCCAATTCCCCCGTTAGTGCTCTTTCCTCCTGGGATTAACATGCCATCTGCGGCAAGATCCTGGCCAGATGACCTGGCTACTTCCTTCAGCATTCCTGCTGATTCCACTGAATGGCTCTTTACTCCTGGCTACGGAGCTGTTTCTGTTGTGATTTACCCACCATTCTCCCATAAAAGAATACAAAACCGCTGGGAATGGTGGCCCATGCGTTTAATCCAGCACTCGAAGCAGAGGCAGGGGGATTCCTGTGAGCATGAGGCCAGCCTGGTCTACAGTGAGAATTCCAGGACAGTTAGGAATTAGAGAGACTCTGTCTCAAAAAGAAAAGAAAGAAAAAAAAGAAAAGAAAAAGAAAGAAAACAACCCTCCTCAAAAAAAAAAAAAAAAACAAAATCTTCTTACTTCATCTTCCATAAAAATTTATTTCAAGTACAGATTAGCCCACTCCACTTAGGCACTGATGCAGAATTAGATCATTAGAAAGCCTGCAATGTATTCTTTTCAAAACACAGAGTAATTTCAGCCTTACAGAAATGCTGCAGAGAGGTCTGGAGAGACGGCTCAGAGGTTAAGAGCACTGGCTGCTCTTCCAGAGTCCTGAGTTCAATTCCCAGCAACCACATGTGGCTCACAACCATCTGTAATGAGATCTGGTGCCCTCTGCTGGACTGCTGTCATATATGATCTATACATAATAAATAAATAAATCTTAAAAAAAGTTTCTGTTTAAAAAAAAAAGAAAAGAAAAAAGAAATGCTGCAGAGATGGCTGGAGAACTACAGGGCTCTTCCTGACTCCTGTCCTTGTCACATCTTATACAACGAGGCACAAGTGTCAGGACTGAAAAATGAACGCTGGTGGGCTACTCACTAAACCCAAGCTCTAGGCGGGGGTCTGCACCTTTTCCATTAGTTTTCTTTGGCTGTCTTAGGATGTGCCTCTCACACTTGTGTGACTGTCTTGTTAGCTGGAGACACTTCCAGACAATGAACCCAAGAACTGCCAACCCCAGTGACCAAACCCAAACCCACCTGCAGGGCCTTAGCTTCCCAGTCTTTCTGCAGGCACATTGGGCTGTTTCCCCACAAAAGAACTTCCTGGCTTACCTCTGCCTTCCATTTCCAATGACACATACACACACACACACACACACACACACACACCTCACAGCTCCAAGCGTTACTCCCCACAAATCATCCTCCACCCCTTCCCTGCTTTAAGTGCATTCCTGATGCTGCTGTCTCCATCATCTCACAGCAAGGGGGACCCGGCCCAGCCAGGTCCACAGCACTTTCCATCTGTCCATGGTTGTCAAAGACCCTTCTTTACAGAAGGGACCCAGTGGCTAGGCTTCAGGCCATGATCACAGCTCTTGGGACAGCAGTGATGGCTCCGAGTATCTTACGTCCACACTTGTGTGCCTTTGGCAGCCTCACAACTCCCAGGAAGGCTTACCGCCATCTCCTCACGATAGGTGAACCAGACAGAGGCTGAGCTGGTATAGAACATGCTGCTTTTGAGCATGCGGCGCAGCCATTTTCTTGTGGTATTCAGGGCCTCCTGGATAGTGCTTGTCACCAAGTCTTCATGAGCTTTAGCAGCCAGCCCCTCTGTGGTACCCTGCGGACACGTGAGAAAGGAATTCAGAATCTGTGGTCACCATGGAGCCTGGAGACCTGAGTTGGATCCCCAGGACACACGTAGTGGAAGGAGAGAACAGACTCTTACAAGTTGTCCTGACATCCACACCCACGCCATGGCGGGGTCTCTGTGTCTCTGTATGCCAGTCTGTCTGTCTTCTTCTTCTCTCTCTCTCTCACACACACACACACACACACACACACACACACACGATAAATATGTGTGTGTATAATTTTGATAAGAAAAATCAAAAGCAATAACATTAAAATATGCATTTAAGGCTGGCAGTGGTGACATATGCCTTTAATATTGGGAGGCAGAAGCAGGAGGATCTCTGTGAGAGTGTTGACAGCCTGGTCTACAGAGTGAGTTCCAGAATAGCCAAGACTATGCAGAGAAGCCCTGTCTTGAAATTTCCCCCCATATATATCTATATTTAATTATACCTCCCATTAATAAAGTCAGAGTTGTGACTTGTGAGGAAAGAGACAGTGAGTCCGAACACAGAAACCCTCAAGCATTTTCAAACTGAGGCTCGTGAACGCAGCCAGGTGAGTGGCACAGAGCACAGAGAGAGTGAGTGAAGGAAGCAAAGAGGATGCAGTTCAAAGACAGGTGAAGATCTGAAGTGCAGAACAGAGCGGTTCCAGAGCACAGAGAGCAGGAGCCCAGAGAGCTGGAAGCTGATGAGGCTGCAGGGGCACTGGGCAGTCTCACAGGACACGGACTGGCTACTTTGTTTAAGTCAAATGAAGAGAAAGTTCCCATAGGGAAAACCAGGAATGAACATGTGTTTAGAGGTGGGAGGATGGTCCCCAGGGTTTTCTGTGAACAATGGGAAAGGAGGATCCTGCCATAGTGGGTCCGGCCCCAGCTCTGCCAGTGGACATCAGAAGTGCTGCCACCAACAGCCTCCCTCCTACCCAAGCCCAGGAAGTCTCCATGTCCAGGAGAGAGCTCAGCTGGAGCAGGGCCCCAATAAACTCATGATGATTGAGTCAGTGCAGAGCTAGTCTCCTCCCCTTTCAAACCGACTCATCAGGCTGTACAGTCTGCAGGAAGTCCTTCCCTCCCACACAGTATCACAGGCTGTACAGTCTGCAGGAAGTCCTGCCTTCCCACACAGTATCACAGGCTGTACAGTCTGCAGAAGTCTGCCCTCCACACAGTCTCACAGGATGTACAGTCTGCAGGAAGTCCTGCCCTCCCACACAGTATCACAGGCTGTACAGTCTGCAGGAAGTCCTGCCCTCCCACACAGTATCACAGAGTACAGGCAGGAGTCCTGCCTCCACACAGTATCACAGGCTGTACTTCTGCAGGAAGTCCTGCCCTCCCACACAGTATCACAGGATGTACAGTCTG
The DNA here is from genome assembly GCF_004664715.2 of Peromyscus leucopus. Classification (NCBI taxonomy): domain Eukaryota; kingdom Metazoa; phylum Chordata; class Mammalia; order Rodentia; family Cricetidae; genus Peromyscus; species Peromyscus leucopus. Next base: position 103,928,979 of record NC_051086.1, read on the forward strand.
CAGGAAGTCCTGCCCTCCCACACAGTATCACAGGCTGTACAGTCTGCAGGAAGTCCTGCCCCCGCACAGTATACAGGCTGTACTTCTGCAGGAAGTCCTGCCCTCCACACAGTATCACAGGATGTACAGTCTGCAGGAAGTCCTGCCCTCCCACACAGTATCACAGGCTGTACAGTCTGTAGGAAGTCCTGCCCTCCCGCACAGTATCACAGGCTGTACTTCTGCAGGAAGTCCTGCCCTCCCACACAGTATCACAGGATGTACAGTCTGCAGGAAGCCTGTTCCCTCCCACACAGTATCACAGGCCGTACTGTGTATACAGATGTGCAAATCTCACTTACCCCTGGAGGTTTAAGCTTAAGCATTTTACAGACAAGCTCAGCCGACAGGGCAGGGATCTCGTAGAACTTCCTGTCAGCTGTGATGTCGCAGACAGTTTCATGGATGGTCAGACACTCGGTTAAGTAGGTCTGTAGCTGGGTCTCCCCAAAAATCCTGTTCACAAAGAGTGGCAGAGAAATCACTGGAACAGTTGAGAAATGAGAAGACGGACAGGGAAAGAAATGTTAAAGTTAAAAGAGCAAGTCCTCTGTATGGGGTTTGTGCATGGAATGAGTAGAGATTTGTTCGCCTGGCCTGAGGCCATGGGTTCCTCCTCAGTACTGCAGAAGGCACAAAGGGGCTTGGGGGGGCTGGAGAGAAAGCTCAGCAGTCAAGAACACTCGTTGCACTATCGGGTGACCCTGAGTCTGGGCCCAGCACTTCAAGTGCCTGTGACTCCAGCTTATGGCAGCTCCAGACTAAAGAAAAGCAGAAAAACTGTTGACCACCAGTGCTCGTCTCTCCACTTCCTGACTTCAGCGGCAATGCGAGCCCTGCTTGACGCTCTTGCCACCAGGGCCTCACCACCAGGATGGACTGTGTCCCCGACAGTATGGACTGTGTCCCCGACAGTATGGACTGTGTGTCCCCGACACTATGGACTGTGTGTCCCCGACAGTATGGACTGTGTCCCGACAGTATGGACTGTGTCCCGACAGTATGGCTGTGTGTCTCAGTATGGACTGTGTCCCAGACAGTATGGACTGTGTGTCCCAGACAGTATGGACTGTGTCCCCGACAGTATGGACTGTGTCCCCGACAGTATGGACTGTGTCCCCGACAGTATGGACTGTGTCCCCGACAGTATGGACTGTGTGTCCCCGACAGTATGGACTGTGTGTCCCCGACAGTATGGACTGTGTGTCCCCGACAGTATGGACTGTGTGTCCCCGACAGTATGGACTGTGTGTCCCGACAGTATGGGCTGTGTGTCCCGACAGTATGGACTGTGTGTCCCGACAGTATGGACTGTGTGTCCCGACAGTATGGACTGTGTGTCCCGACAGTATGGACTGTGTGTCCCCGACAGTATGGACTGTGTGTCCCGACAGTATGGACTGTGTCCCGACAGTATGGATGTGTCACAGTATGGGCTGTGTGTCCCGACAGTATGGACTGTGTGTCCCGACAGTATGGACTGTGTGTCCCGACAGTATGGACTGTGTCGGACAGTATGGGACTGTGTGTCCCGACAGTATGGACTGTGTCCCGACAGTATGGACTGTGTCACAGTATGGACTGTGTGTCCCTACAGTATGGACTGTGTCCCGACACTATGGACTGTGTGTCCCAGACAGTATGGACTGTGTCCCGACAGTATGGACTGTGTCCAGGACAGTATGGGCTGTGTGTCCCCGACAATAGGGACTGTGTCCCCGACAGTATGGACTGTGTGTCCCGACAGTATGGACTGTGTGTCCCGACAGTATGGACTGTGTGTCCCGACAGTATGGACTGTGTGTCCTGACAGTATGGACTGTGGTGTCCCGATATGGACTGTGTCCCGACAGTATGGACTGTGTGTCCCGACAGTATGGGCTGTGTGTCCCCGACAGTATGGACTGTGTGTCCCCAACAGTATGGACTGTGTCCCCGACAGTATGGACTGTGTGTCCCGACAGTATGGGCTGTGTGTCCCCGACAGTATGGACTGTGTGTCCTGGACAGTATGGACTGTGTCCCGGACAGTATGGGCTGTGTGTCGCCGACAGTATGGACTGTGTGTCCCCGACAGTATGGACTGTGTGTCCTGGACAGTAGGGACTGTGTCCCCAACTGTATGGACTGTGTGTCCCGGACAGTATGGACTGTGCCCTGACAGTGAGTCAGAACACACCCTTCTCCAACAGCGTTTGTCTGGGTCTTGTCACAGCAAGGGGAACAGTAAGTAATGCTTTCGATTTGTCTGCTCTGACTTGATTTGCTAATGAGATGCAGGGCTCAGGTGTAACAGGTACAGGGAAGGGATGCACATCGAGGGAGCAGGGGCAGGTTCCAGCAGCTGAAGATGGACATGGAATAGCTTGGAAAGCATGGTGTTAGTTTGCAGTCTCCCATTGAAACAGCATATGGGGGAAGCTGAGGCTAGCAGGGGCAGCCACCAGGCCTCCCAGAGCTCTGTGGAGCAAGGCTGCCCTTGGCCTTCTTACTTACGTGTCCTGATAAATGTCCACAAGGTGAATCAGCATTTTAAAGATGCGCTCGATATCCTAAAACAGTGAAGAGGAGGAGGGTGTAATCATGCCATGGCTGTGTTTGCTGAGACAAGACAAGAAAAGGCCTGTGTACACATGAAACACTCTCTTGGTCTTTCCTCCCTTCAAAGCAGCTACTCTTCAGAGGAATAGCTCCACATTGGTAAAGGGAGGACACAAAATGACCTCTTTCTACTCTGTGAGCGTGCCCACATGTGCACATGTGTGGAGGCTGTGCTCTTACTCAGAAGCTGTGCACCGTATTTTGAGACAGTGTCTCTCATTGGCTTGAGGATCTCCAGTTGAGCTGGGCTGGCTAGTAAGCAAGGATCCTCCCATCACCGCGGCCCCGCTGAGGAGTAAGAGTGCAGGCCACAGTGCCCTGCATTTCCTGGTGGTTCCGGGGATTGAACTCAGATCTCATGCTTGTATGGCAAAAATTTTACATAAATCTCTATATCTAAAAAAGTGTAGGAGGGCCTGAGTGGTGGTGGCACACGCCTTTGATCCAGCACTCAGGAGGCAGAGGCAGGTGGATCTCTGTGAGTTCAAGGCCATCCTGGGCTATAGAGTGAGTTCCAGGACAGACTCCAAAGCTATACAGAGAAAATACTGTCTCAAAAACAACAACAACAACAAAAAGTGTAGGAGGGATGGATGACACAGATAGGAAACAAGTTCACACCCACACTGCTTGTAGTCCTGCCCAGCACAACTGTTTCAAATAATTAAAACAGAAGTTTAAAAAGCTATTGATTTCCCAAGTTCTGTTTACTGAAAATAGAGTTAACTCAGGCAAACCAACCTTTTCCCATAGGAAATGTCACCACACCTGTCTAAATAAACCTCATCAACCTGGCTAGACAAATCTCATCAAACCTAGCTAAATAAACCTCACACATCTGAATAAATCTCTTTCTCTCTCCGTCTTCACTGGCCCCCTCACTGCTTGTGGTGCTGAGGATGAGAGCCAGGCTCTCACTCATGAGGCGAGCACTCCTCCACAGACAGTTCCCGGCACTGTAGCAGTCACCCTGTCCTTGCTAAGCCAGTAATTGCTGGTCTGCTCCCCACAACACACCTCCATGTTTTGGTTGGAGATCTTCCCCAGCCCTCGAAGCCGGTATGAAATCCCTTGAAAACAATCCAGGATGCGAGCAGGCACATGACTCAAGTATTCAGTGGAGTTTTCCAAGTAGGAAGTCAAGCTTTCCAGAGGAACGAGGCTGAACCAGGAGCGGAAGAGGTACTCATCCACCTGCAGCAGGGCCATCCTAGCTTGCATAAACTGGACAACCTGGCTCCTGAGGAAAGACAGCGCGGGGCGTGGTGAGACCACATGAAGTAAGACAGAACCAGGAGGGGTTGGACAGTCCCACTTGAAGGGTTGCCATGCCTCATGGAAATCAAAGTCAGTCCAGGATTGAATGAAAACAGGGGCAGTTGGACTTCCAGGGGTAAGCTGGCTACTGGACTATTCCCTACAGACCAAGAGGGCTCTCTCCTTCATCCCACCCCGAGATCAGTGGTAGAATTGGGCAGTTTCAGTTTCAGGGTGGATTCAGTTGGCAGAAGCTGAGATCCGAGATCCCGGAGTGATTGGCTCATCCCTGTTTCTGTGCCCACCCTGAAGTGGGTTCTCATCCAGTAGTTGTCTTGGCTCTCAGCACCTCTGCCCTACTGGATGGCCACGGTCCCCACATACTGTAAGCAGATCATGGTCCCAACCTCTGACCCCTGTCTCCCCAAGACTCCCAGACCCCACACCTACCCCTCTAGCGGCCAGGGTTCACCATGACACCCCACAGCACACACACCACTCTTACTCCTAAATTTCCGGGAAAGACAGCGGCTTCCTCCAGGCCTACCTTTAGCTGCAGCAGACTGTGTCCAGGGCATCTTGGCAGGGGACACTGGACTTGCTCCAAGCCTGACCATAATGCCACTCTCCAGGCAGATGCCCATCTCCCAGGCAGAGGACAGGTGCTGCCTGTCACACTCTGAGCTACCCACAACCCTGACCACACAGGGGTCTCCCTAAGAATTTGTTCCCTCAGTGTATGAGTGAAGGCATCCTAGTCTATGTACGAGAAAGACGCTGTAAAGCTAAGTGGACTTCAGAGTCAGGCTTTGCTCAGGGTCACTTGAGGTCTTAACTTCTGCTCTATCAAATAAATCATACTTAGTAGTTTATGGAAATTAGGAGCTACAGATATGGCTGTTTGTATCTCAATTGCAAGGTGGTTCTTCCACCAGCTGGTGATGATGACGGTACTTTGCAAAAGTTCAGGGGAGATTTTTAGGAAATACATTTCTTCTCAGTTAGTGTTCTACTTAGAACTTCAAATTCTGGCCTCACTGGCCACATGCTCATCATGTGTGTGTGGACACGCGCGCGCGCACACACACACACACACACACACAGAGAGAGAGAGAGAGAGAGGAGGAGAGGAGAGAGTAGAAAGGAAGAGAGAGAGAGAGAGAGACCAAATAACTAGGCAGAGAATAGATCAATGCTCTCAAAGCAGCATGGACTCCGTGACAACAGGAGGACTGACTGGCACCATGGCACGCCGAGGCGTGCACATGGGCCGTGCTGAAGCAGCAGCTATTCAACTCACTTAGGGTGAGCTTTGTCCCGAACTGTGCGAAAGAGATCCTTCACAGGCTGCCTGCCGGTGCTCCTCGGCTGGCTCTTAGTAGCGCCGTCTCCTGGTGAACTGCTGCATGCGTAGTGCAGGACAGGTAGTGCCCAGCCGAGTGGTCGACCCCCTCAGTTATGCAGCTGTGGACAGCGTTATCAGGTCGATGCATCTAGAAGGAATGTAGGCATCAGTGAGGGCAGGATGGCTCAGTGGTCTATGAATCACGTTGGTCATGCGAGCACATGAATATTGCATGGCTGGACAGGAGTCCACACCAGGAGTCAGAATGTAGGGTACCCCAGCCCCACCTACAACACCCTCACCAACTCCACAGCAAGCTAGTCAATCTCTTGCACTACATGGGCTGAGGGATATCTGTCACCAAAATGTGTAAATTCACGGGCGTCTAAACATGAAGCCAAAGACTTGGTGGCCCAGTTAGGTAAGAGCTGCTCAGGACTGCTACCTGATGTGACTTCCAAGTCTGAATCAAACTACCACAAAGGAGGATGCTGGAAAGCCCAAGGCAAGGTCACTGGGTCAAGGAGTCCTCTACAAAACTACTGTGAGCCCAGCAGTGATAACTCG